>NW_023235755.1:0-1027 GCF_002007445.2 Ailuropoda melanoleuca | reverse complement strand
TGGCAACCAGAGTGATCTCTATAAAATAAAAATCATATCATACTATTTCTCTGATAAAGGATCTCCACAGCTTCCTGTCACACTCAGAATAAAATCCAAATTCCTTACTATGGCCTGCAAGGCCCTGCAACACCTGCAAACTTTCCCCAAACCCTCAAGCAGCCAATGCCACCTTCAACTACTTTCCCCCAGTACCCTGCCTTTGTTGAATTAGAAGGTGCCCTATCCTGGTAGACCATCTGCAACACAGTGACCCACTGGTAGACCCATTACCCAGAGGCACCTGCGTTCATGCAGCCTGTGCCAGAACATACACCTTCCTTGGCAGGTACAGCCCAAGCTGGATCCTGTCCCCAGTTGGGCCCTGTGCACTAAACACCTCTCTACAGGCCTTGACCCGAATTTCCTAGTGTAAATAAATTCCTTGCCCTGATTCTAAAGATGGAATATATGCAAGTAGGAAAACAATCATAATAAAGTGTGAAGGAGGAAGTTTATAAAGATGTTCATTGCAGCATTATTTCTAATGGTAAAAAACTGCAAATGAACTACCTACCTAAATAGTTATTGGTAAAAAATTATTGAATTATGTTAAGTCCAACTTCAGAAAACTAAGCAAATGATAAAGAGTAAGACACTTAATAGTCTAGGGCTGGAGGACTAGGGGGAAATGAGAAGTGACTGCTGATGGCGATGGGGTTTTCTTGGCTTTCCCTTAAGCCTGTTAACATGATGGCTGCTGAGTCACTAGGCATCAAAATCAAAAGTTCTTAGATTCTTCTGGCCCCTGACACATTTTTCCCTTTGCCTTATCACCAGAATTATGTCACATGGTCTACAAGGGGAGCTGGAAAAGTATTTTCCTCTTCCAGTCTCAATAGTGGAAGGCACTAAGGGAGACAGGAGGTAGGAATAAATGCTGGGTGGGCCAACCAGGAGTATCTGCCCCACTGTAGTCTAAGTGTACCTCAACTGGTATCCTTTGCATTTTTCCTTTTTTTTTTTTTTTTTGGTGGGGCTGAAAGAA
>NW_023235754.1:0-1027 GCF_002007445.2 Ailuropoda melanoleuca | reverse complement strand
GCCTGTGTTCTCCTCTAGGATTTTAATGGTTTCCTGTCTCACATTTAGGTCTTTCATCCATTTTGAATTTATTTTGGTGTATGATGTTAAGAAAGTGGTCCATTTTCATTCTTCTGCATGTGGCTGTCCAGTTTTCCCAATACCATTTGTTGAATAGAGGACTTAGTTCTAAAGGGAAGAATGCTTCCACCAGGAGGCATAACAATGAGTTCACTGAAGTGAAACTTAAGACTGCTGCCGAGCAACTTTGGGCTCCTCATGCCTCTGAATCAACAAGCAAAGAAGGGAGCTGTTATGTTGCCTGGGGTGACGGAGCTTGACTACCAAGGGGAAACTGGACTGCTACTCCATAGTGAATGTAAGGAAGATTATGTCTGGAATACAGGAGATCTCTTAGTATGACCATGTCCTATGACTAAGGTAAATGGAAATCTACAACCCAATCCAGGCTGGACTATTAACGGCCCAGATCCTTCAGCAATGAAGGCTTGGTCACTCCGTCAGATAGAGAACCATGACCAGCTGAGGTGCTTGTTGAGGGAATACAGAATGGGTAGTGCAAGAAGGTAGTTATAAACACAAGCTACAACAATGTGACCAGTTAGAGAAACAAGGAGTATAATTTTTATGAGTTTTTAAGTTACAGCATACCAAGGAGAAGAGTAAACATTACTCAAGGACTTTTATGTCCTCTTCTGGTTAAGGGGTTAGTGTGTTTTCTGCTGTATGCAAGATAGTTGTATCATGTTAGGTGGAATTATGATTTTGCTATTGTCTTTATTGGCTTAAGGAGGTGCATATGGGTGCCACATTTACAAGGTGTGGACCTGTGATGGTTAATTACATGTGTCAATTTACTTGGCCATGGGGTGCCTAGATATTTGGTTAAAATTTATTCTGGATGTTTCTATGAAGGTGTTTTTGTTTTTTGTTTTGGTTTTTTGTTTTGTTTTGTTTTTAAGATTTTATTTATTTGACAGAGAGAGAGAAGCCAGCAAGAGAGGGAACACAAGCAGGGGGAGTGGGA
>NW_023235753.1:0-1027 GCF_002007445.2 Ailuropoda melanoleuca | reverse complement strand
GGAGCTAACTGGACAGGGATCAGGGTGGTGTTTTAAGCAGAGTTAGCATGCCAAACAGTGCTTAACAACTGCTAATGCTTGGTGTTCCTCTAAATATTTGAAGCACACATCCAAGTACTTTACCATGAGCCAGGCTCTCTTATTACCTCCACATATGAAGAAATGGAATGCAAAGAAGTTATGCACGAGGTAAGACAGAGGCGAACCCCAGATTTGAAACTAAGCAGTCTAACACCAAAGCACACATACCTGACAACTACACTACACTCTCTCATGTGGTAAGCAAAGACAATAATAGAAGTTTTTGTTCAAGCAAACTATAGATTTTATACGACTAGAGATAGGAGATCTGGGCCCAACTAAAAGATCTTATAATATTTGTTATTTGCTGTATAACATAAAGAAGGCTGAGTCTATTTATGCCAGAGGACAGTGTCCATATTAAAGGTACCATGGAACTCTAGAAGGGTCTGAAGGGCTGTCACCATCAGTCTGCAGGAAGTGTTGGTCTCGCATCATTATTTCCAGGTTTCGTAAGTCTTCTACTCCTTCCGCCCTTCTTTAATGGTTGATAAAGGTACAATAATATAGTTTAGCTCTGGTCCTGTATATGCATAATATGCAATCAGCAACACATGCCAATTTCATTTTTGTCACTAGGAAAGACTTTTTTAGTCATCAAAAGCCAGAAAACACTAATAATTATTTTGTGTACCCTACAAACCAGGATGGTAGAACGGGGTACTGCAGTTTAAATTTGGGCTCACCTACATTCAGGACAAATATGTGATCCAGGTTGAATGGAGGGGAACCCCAAATTGAAAATGATTTTGTTTGTACAATTTTGGTGAATGAGGTTGCAAGAAAGAAATACGTTTGGTTATAAGTGATTAAATCAAGGCACCAATAATTAGTTTTAAAAAATCAGAAGGAATAAGATATCGATAGGCGGGGCACCTGGGTGGCACAGCGGTTAAGCGTCTGCCTTCGGCGCAGGGCGTGATCCTGGTGTTATGGGATCGAGCCC
>NW_023235752.1:0-1580 GCF_002007445.2 Ailuropoda melanoleuca | reverse complement strand
GGGAATCAGTTTCAACTGCTAACAGCAGGGATTCATTTGCAGTAGCTTGAACTCACAATGGTTTATTATATAAAACACAGCTGAAAATCAGCTGGCTAGGGCAGTTCCACAAAGTTTTCATGGGTCAATCTTCCCTCTATCGTTTTGCTCTATTTTCTTGCTCTATTTTTCCGTTTCCATTCAAAAGATCACCTCATGGTTCAAGGTGGCTGCTGGAGTTCCAACTATTTTTCCACATTCCTGGCAGCAGGAGAGAAGGAGGAAGCATATCTCAGTGTCTTTTAAGTAGGCTTCTCAGAAGTCTCAAACTCTATTTCTATCTATATCACTTTGAACAACACTTAGTTTTATGCGCTCACGTAGTTAAAAGCAAGCCTGGGAAATAGAGTTTTCTCTGCGGGGGATGTCTGAGGTCTTGTTTCCTAAAGACAAAAAGGGAAAATTAGTATTTGCTTTATCTGCCAAATTTCAACTTAAGAGATAAGAAAAGATACCCACCCAGTTAAATGAATCATAGAGACCTTTCTAGTGACATGTAACTGTGCTAACATTTCTTCTTTTTGAGTGCCTTCAAGAAAGGAGAGATTTAATCCAATATTTCAAAATCTGAGATGGGAAATAGATTTTGCGGAATCTATTTCCATTCTGAACAGTTGATGACAGCGTACAAATCATGTTTTCAACCCCCCCCACCCCTNATGGGAAATAGATTTTGCGGAATCTATTTCCATTCTGAACAGTTGATGACAGCGTACAAATCATGTTTTCAAACCCCCCCTCCCCAATTTGCCCTTTTGGTCTAAATGACTAAAGTCACAGCTAATGCAAGATATAAGAGATCAATTGGAGGGGCGCCTGGGTGGCTCAGTCGTTGAGTGTCTGTCTTCGGCTCAGGGCATGATCCCGGCGTTCTGGGATCGGGCTCCTCCATTGGGAGCCTGCGTCTTCCTCTCCCACTCTCCCCTGCTTGTGTTCCCTCTCTCCCTGGCTGTCTCTATCTCTGTGGAATAAATAAATAAAATCTTTTTAAAAAAAGAGAGATCAATTGGAAACTTAAAGGACGGCGCTGACTCTCTGAAGCATTCAGTGAGCTGAGACTCTCCTCGAGGTGCTGGCAATTTAGGTAATTGTCGCTATGAAGACATTTGCTCAGTGTTACATACACATGAATGTACATGCCCGTCCACCCAGATAATGTCAGGAAGTGTTTTCCTAGCTTCTCCACCTGCAAACCTCTTACACTTAAAGGCCCAGCTGAAGTCCCATTTCATTCCTGAAGCTTCTCCCAGCACGTGTGTCCTGTCATGTCTCCCCTCTCTGTACTCAGGGACTGATTCGACTGTTTGCATTTAACAGTTAGTACCCAACATTTAACCAACATTAAGAGAATGTCTAACATGGTCCAAAACACTTTGGGACTTCGATGTGGCCTGCTAGTGTCATATGTAGGATTCTTGTCTCCCTAGGATGAGTGTGAGCTCTTTGAGGGCCTCATACTTGTTTTGTATCATTCCATTTTAGGCATTAAATACTTCCCAATTGATAGAGTCCTGTAGATTGCTCAGGCACTAGGCATCAGA
>NW_023235751.1:0-1027 GCF_002007445.2 Ailuropoda melanoleuca | reverse complement strand
TTAAGTATCAGGCCTTCTAACTATAATATTTCCTAAAACAAGAAAGTTATTTATTTCCTAAAATAACTTTTTGAAGGAATAGAATGGGAACTAAAACAACTAAATAATTTTGATTTAAAAAATTTACTCACCTCCTATTTATTCTTTGACCCCAAATGGTCTGATTTCCACTGTGCTGACATTGCTCGTAAATATTTTTTTTTTCTTTTTCCCTTTTAGAAAATATTTCTGTTAGTTGACTTGATCGATCTTTCTACCTGACTTACCTGATTTCTGTTGTACTATCCTGTCCTGGTTTTTCTTCCACTAACTCTGCTCTGCTTAGGCATCGTTCATCCTAATCCACTGACTGTATGTCACTTCTATCATTTCTACTGTTAAATAATGGGGTGCATACTGAGGGTGTGGACCAGAGAGGGATCAGGATTTGGGTGCATGCCTGACATATGTAGCAGTTTGAGCAAAGTCAGAATGATACTTACTAGCATGTTTGGAAATCTATAGCAGTTCCAGCTAGAAGAAAGCCCCGATTTAGAAACAAAGTTAAAAACAATAGTTTTACCCTTTTATGCCTTTGTTTCCTCTTCAGTAAGTTGAAAGAATTGACACTATTTCTATGACCAAAAATAAAACACAATTCTTGCTCTATTTTTCTGGACCACATCTCATTACCATTTCACTATCCTTTTGCATTCTGAGATCAAGTTTGCCCTTCCATGTCACCCGGATGACAAGGCAACCAAGAGAAATGTGGCTTAAGACAGAATTGCCTCACTCTCCACTCCGCATGAATGCTCCAGTCCTGTGTACCTTGGTGGAAATGCGATATTCTTTCTTAAGTTTAGCTCACCAAAGTATCAGTGTCCATAGTGTGGATGAGAAAAATAAGGAGCTTGACTCACGAACCTTAAAGGCATGGCTGGACTATCTTTGTATAATCACTCGTCCCTGGCTAAAACGGGGGACTTGTTGAAAATTGCTTTTGGCTAAATGTCAGCCTGTCCAAGTGAGATAAGCTCTTTTTTTT
>NW_023235750.1:0-1027 GCF_002007445.2 Ailuropoda melanoleuca | reverse complement strand
GCTGAGCCTCTGCCGGGACAGTCAGTCCACACACGTCTCCGCGTCCAGCTGGCATTCCGTGCTGTGGCCTCAGCCCTCGTGGTGAGAGGCTCGTCCATTATCCTGTCAAGTGCTGTAAGTGTTTGACCCCGCACGACGAGCAGCAAGACGCCAGCTGCGGAGACGGTCCCGTGACAGGTCTGATTGTCATGCCTGGTGCACGAACGCTGCCCGTCCCCAGCCCGGCTCAGCTCCGGGCACTCAGCGCACTGTGAGGACACGGGACCTGGACGTGTCCTCAGGGACCACACGTGCAGCAGACCTGTGTCAGACGCCGTAAAGGGAGTTGGGAAGGGAAAGCATTCCAGCCCTACCTCCCGCGCACGGAGCCGGCTTCCTCGGGGCTCCGAATCCCAAGCCCGTTGTCCACGCGTCAGCCTCCGCGTCGTCACTGACCGTGAAGTCTACATTCCGAGGGTCAGACTGCGACGGTGTTGACACACTGTGCGCGTGGAATTCTAGAGCCTTGTTGCACCGTCAGCTCCCCGAAGCGTGTTTCTTGAGAAATGCCGGAATGCGACCTCTCCTTCCATTTACCTTTCAATCCTTCCTTCCTCCGCTGTTTGTACGGGGCGTTTTCTCTCAGAGGAGGCTGGCAGGCCGACCGTCACCATTGCGGTGTTCTTTAGTGCTGTCATCGTCGGGGGACGTTTCTTCTGTGTTCTGGGTTTCAGATCGTGGTCCCGAAAGTCTTCACACGTGTCTGCTCCGCCACGTGCTTTGTCTGCGTCCGCGTGCACCTTCCTGGGCTCTCCTCTGAGATACCGTCATGCTCCCCGGGAGGGACCGTCGCTCCGTGGACAGCTGTGCAGAGCCTGGACTCAGCCAGCCGGGGGGGTGGGGAGCCCCGCACTGCCCGGCCCCGGGTGTGTGGCCCTGGTGATGCCCCGTCTCGTCGTCTGTGAACTTGGAGATAAGACAGGGCGTGCCACACAGAGGAGATGGGATGAGGTGGGTATTTATGGAGTTAGCACCGGGCCTGGACGAT
>NW_023235749.1:0-1027 GCF_002007445.2 Ailuropoda melanoleuca | reverse complement strand
GGTGAGCAGGGATGGAGGAAATAGCATTTGAACTGGAATTTGAATAAACAGGATTGATAGAGCTGTAGTGGAGGGAAGGGCATTCCAGGCGGCAGGATCAGCATAAGCAAAGCACAGTGACTTGAAGACACGGAGAATGTCCGTGGGGCTAATGAGAAGAACACTTGTGTGGGATCCATGTGTGGGGCGGGACTGGCTTATGGAAGGCCTTGCCTGTTGAGACAATTTCATTCGGAGGGGATGAGGATCCATGCAGGGTATCTGAGCTGAGGGTGTCACAGTCAGGCCAGGCTCTGGAAAGAGCTGCCTTGGACATTATGAACTGCGGAGGGAAGAAGACCAGAGGGAAGCCTGAGAACCCAAGCCACCGTGGGATCTTTGGGGTCTGAACTGGGGGTGTCGGTGAGAAAAGAAAGAAAGGGGGTGCCCAGAGAGCCTGTGTGGAGGGGGGGACAGGGCATCGGGATGGGTCTAAGCCTCCAGCTCCAGACGCCACCCTTGGTGACGGGGAGAGCAGTAAGGCAAAGGGAAAGATGGTCTGGGGAGAAAGATGGCATCGCGATTTGAGATGTATTACATTTGATGTGATTCGTATCCAGCCATCGGCAGCATCAATGCTCATCCAGCAGACATTTATTGAGAGGGACGGCAAAATGAAGAAGGCACAGCCGCAAAGAAATGACAGGTCACAGTAACTGAGTACCATGGGCAAGGACCGAACTCAGTGCTTTACAGGCATTGCCCTTTGGCTCTATGTGACAAGTCCTAAAGTGACTTGTCACCCCAACCTTCAAAACCCAGGATGCACCTTCTCATCACCTAGGGAGCTTAAAAAAAAATACCAGGACCTAGTGCCTACCCCCTAGAAGATGTGCGCACAGTTACCGAGTTGAGTGAGGGTCCTGGTCCAAGGCGGTGAAGGTATCAGCTGAGTCTTGGTGGAAACTCCAGTTCTGTCAGTGGTCTCCAGCCAAAGAACACCAGGCACACACCTGCAGTTAAACAAGCCAACGCACTGGGCTTTGCG
>NW_023235748.1:0-735 GCF_002007445.2 Ailuropoda melanoleuca | reverse complement strand
TTCATATCCATGACTTTTGCAATCAATCATACATTTTCCCTACTTTAATAACATCCAACCTATTATTTCTGCAATTCTCAGGAATCAAAAGCAACTTTGAATCTATGCTATAAATATGGAAGCAAAGGATATAAGCCACCACCAAGGATAAAGTAGATGATGAGTTTAGAGCTTCCTCAGTGCCTTGATCTTTAAATAAATTGCAGTTCTGGTATTAGTAGTTACCTCCATCAGTCACCATCCCTACAGACTTACTGTCCTCAGTTTCCACTTCTCCTGGGGTTACACAGGACAAATAAATACTGCTCCCACTACTGATATTCACAAGAATGATGCATTAACCATACACACACATTATATAAAATACATTGTGTGCGTGTGCGTGTGTGTGAAAGCCAAGAGAATAATGTTGAGCTAAACATATAGCCAAATGCAAGCATTTATTTGTAATGGCTGACCTACTGACTGGAGATACTATTTGAACCAATAAGCTAAGGATAATGTCTGATGCCTCCCAGGAAAGACCAGAAAAAACATACTTAAAGAAGTATGGGTCCCTTTAAGGAGCTAGTTGGATGTGGTAGTGAGTAGTCAAAAGCAGCATATCAAGGTGGGGCTGAAGAGGGGAGAAGGAGGGCAGACATAGCCCATACATATATTCAACTCTGAGAAAGGAGTTGTTCTGGACAAGGGAAAAATGGAGCTGTAGTTCTGGAAGACAAAGTCTTTATTCAG
>NW_023235747.1:0-1027 GCF_002007445.2 Ailuropoda melanoleuca | reverse complement strand
AACACCTGAGGCGGCACGAGAATCTCCGATCTTTGTTTTTCCATGTAAGCCACTGGGTCATAAAGGTCCACCCCTCTTGACCACACAGTGTCAAGTGTTCAATTTACCAAGCAATTCTGTGCTTGAAAACCTCCGGGAATGGCTAACAACTGCCTCTATCCTGTTACTGAACATGCTGGTGGCTAACTTTTGCCATTACTGAGAAGCAACAGCAGAGACAATACAACCAAGTAACAACTACTGTTAGATTCTCTGAAAATAAAAATATTTTCAATTCATTATGTAGTGCTTCAAAGAAAAACAAGAAGAGCAGTCCCTGAGGAGGCTGGTGACAGCTGGAGGCAGGCAATCAAGGAGAAACTTTAAACCTTTAGAAGATACACAGGAACGACTGACTGGAAAGATGCTATCGCCCCCTCGAGCTTTGCCATTCTGCAAGCAACAGGCGTCAGCCGACTAAGTACACCGGTTACAAGAGCAGTTTCAGTCAATCTAAAGCTAACTCTACAAACGTCTACAATCTGCCCTTGAAAGAACTGCAAAGAAAAGGGAAGAAAGACAAATCGCCATTCGTGCAGCCACTAACATCATCGCCTTCACTATAAAGTCACTGAGTTTCCAAACTCACAGCCGTATCCTCTGGACTGTAAAGGACAGGGAGAGAAAGCAAAATCCACTGTAACTCAATCAGACCAACTGAGGGAACACCACAGGGGCGCAGGGAAATCGAGCAGCCTGACATCCCCTCAAGACTGTGCTGTCCCATCTTCCATGACGATAAGGATTTCTGCCCCCAACAAAGATATGCAGCACCCAGCAGACAGGACACACAGCGTGTGACAGACGGTGCACCCGGGACACAGGCATGTCAGGCTGGGCGCCCCGCTGCCTGTTTCCAAAGGCATCCAAAACTACAGCAACACAGAGAAGCGTAGGGACCAACAAATGACCAGAGCCTGCCATGTCCACTACGAGCTCTCCTCGCACGTCATTCCTCATGTGAGCGATGCTGCCGGTGCTGGAAGAC
>NW_023235746.1:0-1027 GCF_002007445.2 Ailuropoda melanoleuca | reverse complement strand
TCTTAATTTCTGATGAGAAATATCAATGGATATTATTTGATGTAAGACAAAAGCTCTTTGGGGCTCTTAATAATTTTTAAGTGTAAAGGAGTCCAGAGACCAAAAACTTTGACAGTCTCCCAGCTTCTACAATCCTTCATCTCATGTTCAAATCCCTTATTTGAAGAGTCTACCAAGCACTCTTTCAGCTCCCAAATTTGAGGGCAGTCTTTCTCCTATAAACGGCTATGACTGGCGAAGATTCTGCTGAGCTGGCAGCTCCTGTTGGTGCTGGTTACCTCCAAAGAACACAGAAGCAGGCCCACCCACACCTTTGTTCTGGATATCCGATTTCCACCACCTGCCTGTTTGGGGGGCATAGATGCGTTCCAGTGGTGACTTGTGCTGCTCTCTGAGCTCTGCCCATATTCTCTCACTGCAGTAATTTTTTAGATTTTACACCAATCTTTAGTAAACTTCATCACGTGTTCATGGTCCTTCCTGCTCAAGATTTTTTTGGATGCTAATCATGTCATCCCAATTATTTCCCTGGAAAACTGGTTAACTAGTCATGTATATTCCATCTGCAACACTGTTCCCAACAAGGCCTCTCAGGAAACAAAGTCCTGCAGATTCTCCTCTTCCAGGCAGATTCTGAATCCACCCGGCTGTTACCCAGACAGCACAGCTTTCTTTACCTGACCCTAGATGGAAGCAAGCCAAGGTGTGATGGTTACTGTTCTTCCCTAACAAAGGCACAGAAAAAAGGACTGTGATGACTTAGGAGACACTGCAGTGGGAATCACAGAGTCTACTGCAGACTAGCCCATGGTTAGTGAGTCAGGAATCTATGATCTGCATTAGCTGGGCACTCTGGGAAGACTCCTCTCAGGTTCCTACAAAGAAAATCCCATCAATGAATGACTTCTGTTCTGAACCCAGATTTTAGGTCTCCTTCTGATACGGGATTTTAGGAAGAGACAGAACATACAGGATGTGAAACAAGTTTACAAAGACAAAACCATTAAAACAGTCAATTCCCAATAAA
>NW_023235745.1:0-1027 GCF_002007445.2 Ailuropoda melanoleuca | reverse complement strand
GTGTTATACGCAACTAATGAATCATGGAACTTTACATAAAAAACCAGGGATGTACTGTATGGTGACTAACAATATAAAAAAATATATTATTATTAAAAATAAATAAATAAATAAATGTTTTTCTCTAAATCCTTCTACAACCAATGGCTAATGATTGACTGACACAAAAGCCTCCCATTTTTAAGGGAATTATCTCTACTGACATTTAACTAATTTGAATCATAGAGATACTATGTAATTTAACTTAAGGACATAGTTGTTCAATCAGTAAGCTTACCATTAAACCTTATTCATTTTCAGCACTAATGCTTAATGCCTTTGAATTAAAGTCTTGGTACCTGTGGAAAGGATATTTTCTAAGAGCAGGTGAAATATGAAGCTAGGATTAGTTGGACACCCTTCAAATGGAAAAAACTGAGTTAGTTTTAGAGACATGGGTGGCAATGTGTGTAGAAGGCTGGTTGAAGAAAGACCAGAGTCCATGGGGGAGCTAATGAATTGTAAGTCACACCAGGAAAGAAGGGGCAAAATTGAATAACGGTCAACCCAAAATTTTGTCCCTTAGGGAAAACCTTTATAAGTTTAATAAATTTTTCCAGTTCCTACTTTGTCAAGGACCCTTCAATTTGGGTTATAAGATTTCATATGTCATTTTTTTTGGCTTTTTTCTTGCAGAAGCCTCTCAAGAGGAAGAGCAGACACCCCAATTATTAGGTGAGCTATCTGTAAATCAATCAATTTATTTAGAATTTTTTAAAATGGATTCAAGAAATGTCTGGGTCATAGAAATAATCAAAAATTTCAATGATTTTTTTGCATTAAAAAAAATCATCCTTAGGTTTAAAATTTCGTTTTTCAACCATGATACTCTATATAGTTTAACCCTATTAGTTCCCCATCGGAGGAGGAGCACAAAGACCAAAAGGGGGGGAAAGAAGTTGAGTAGGAGGGAATGCGTTGCTTTGGATTTAAGAGTTGTCTCAGATCTAGACAGTGTGGTCACCGCTTTCCTTCTGAATTTTCCCTG
>NW_023235744.1:0-1027 GCF_002007445.2 Ailuropoda melanoleuca | reverse complement strand
CATACAGTACATCCCTGGTTTCTGATGTAAAGTTCGATGATTCATTAGTTGCGTATAACACCCAGTGCATGGTTGTACCATTTCGAATTTCCTCCCGTCAAGAGTAAGAGTTCCTGTTATACATCTTCACCAGCATTTAATATTTTAGTTTTCTGAATTTTAGCCATTCTAGTAGTTGTGTTGTGGTATCTCCTTGTTTTAATTAGCAGCTGCCTAATGACAGTAGTATTGTTTATCTTTTCATATGCTTATTTTCCATCTGCGTATCTTTACTTGTGAGGTGTCTGCTCAGATCATTTGACCGTTTTCAATTGAATTGCTTTATTACTGAATTTTAAGAGTGCTTTGTAAATGTTAAGTACAATTTAAGAGTACTTTATAAATTTTAAATCCTTAATTAGGGGTGTTTTGCAAATATTTTTGCACAGTGTGGTTTGTTTTTTCATTCTCTTAAAAGATTCTCTCACAGATCCAAAGATTTAAATTTTACTAAATCCAACTTTATCATTCTTTTCTTCATGAAATGTGCTTTTGGTGTTACATATAAAAAGTCATTGCAAAAGCCATGACCACCTATGCTTTATCACGTTTTCTTCTAGAAGTTTATAGTTTTTTAAAAATTTTATATATGGATCTATTAGATACATTGATTTAATTTTGTTGAAAAGTGCTTGTATATGCATTTCCAACTGTTAAGTTTCATTTGTTGCAAAGATAATCCTTTCTCTACTGAATTGCCTTTGGTCTTTTGTCAGAGAACAGTGGACTATAGATGTGTAGGTTTATTTTTACTTTTTTGGCTTTTTAAACTTTTAATTCCAGTTAACATACAGGGTAATACTAGTTTCAGGAATACAGTATAGTCCTTTCACACATCCACACATCACCAGTGCTCATTACAGCAAGTGCACTCCTTAACCCCCATTACCTATTTCGCCTCTCCCCCTACTGACCTCCTCTTTGGTAACCATCAGTTTATTCTCTATAGTTAAGAGTCTGTTTCTGGCTTGTCTCTTTCTCTCCTCCC
>NW_023235743.1:0-1027 GCF_002007445.2 Ailuropoda melanoleuca | reverse complement strand
CCTACTTGTCCACCTGCAGTGAAAACCAAGCATTAGGAGCACCAAGGTCCCGGGGCGACCTCGGAGCAGCGCGCACCTTCTTCCTTGGCCTCGTTGTGCGTCCACAGCCCTACCTCCCCCTGGTGATCGGGGCCAGTTACACCTGCCAGGATAAAGCTCTTCTTCTTGTCTGCGGGTCACTCATAAATCGACCAGGTGATGGGTGGAAAATAAAATTCAGTAAGAGTCCTACTGTGTCCTCTGGTGGAGGCATTCTCCCCCTGGATGCCACAGAGCCTCATATGGCAGGGACGGAAAGCACAGTTCCCTTTGTTGGTCACTGGGAGCAATGGTGAGTAAGACCACTCCTACGACTATCTCCTGGTTCTCAGAGCCCTGTGTCCCACCTGTCAGGGGCACAGCGTCGTCGACATGGCATGCATTCTGTGTCCTGGAAGCTCATGTTCCACACTCATGAGGCATTGTCTCTAATCTAGAACCTTAACTATATTCACAAGAGGGTTTTCTGCCTCTCTGGCAGGCTGGCAGCTTCTAGGTGGTGTCATATGTGATGAAAACAGTGGCTCTCACGGTCATGTGCCTACTGCTGAATCCCCATTGCAAAGAAGTGGGTCCCTTGACCGGAACTGATATTATGTGGAATCCTATGTTGGTGGGTAGTGGTGCTGCCCCAGGCCCTGCAAGTAGAAAAGGCAAACCCATGCCAAGACTATCTGATAACCCCAGTCAAGATTCATCTGTGTCCCTTCCACGGTAGAAGAGATCCCGATAGTCAGTTTTTACCCAATGGCTGTTACTAGCACTGGGCGCTGCATGGCTAGTCTCTGTTGCTAGCAAATTAGGGCTTCGGCAGCAACAGGACTTAGGTGGCCTTGGTGAGTGAAGCTCGTACCAACAGGCTCTCCTGTAGCCTTCATCTCTGCCACTGTGGCATCTGTTGTACCCACACTGGGTGGCTGATGACAGGCTGATGACAGTCATTCCGTTTCTTTGCTACCTCTTCCATGGTGAATGCACTTTGCTGGGA
>NW_023235742.1:0-1027 GCF_002007445.2 Ailuropoda melanoleuca | reverse complement strand
CGTAGCCTCGGGGGTCCCGAGCGCCTCGGGGAGTGCCTGCAGCGCGGACACGCCCCCCTGCCGCAGGGGGGGTCTCCCTGTGGGGGGCCGCCCCCTGCCGCGCTCAGAGAGCCCGCCCCTCACCCGGAGGTAGCCCGCGGCCCAGGCGCAGGTGCACGGACCCGCGGGGACACGCCCCCACCTCGACCCGGGCGCAGGTGCGCGGACCCGCCGGCCGCGGGTCGGGACTGGCCCCCACGATCCACCGCGCTGCACCCAGGGCCGCCCTGCGACCGGGGCCGCACCCGAGAACCGTCTGTCCTCGAAGCCAGCAGTAGAGGCTTTCAGGCCCGCGATACTCCATCAGTTGAGTTGGCCCCCCAACCTTCCCAGCCCCAAACTTTGGGGACAGGGAGCAAGCCGAAATCGTGACCAGTGGAAGGATTACCGGCCGACCAAAAACGCCGGGGGCGGGGGCGCAAGACGCAGACCTTCATTAATTCGCTAACTGGCCTTTGTTCTTGTTTCAAACCGGGCAGCTGTTTTGTTCAGGCTAAGCCCTGCACATGGTACCCCCTAGCCACACACGTTTTACTGTAGGTCAGATGTAGTTAAAAGTGACATGTGACGGTCCACACCATCCACAATGAAGAGTAATCTCGGAAGGGAACCTGGCCCAAGGTCTCAGGACGGGGAGGGGAGGACTCTGTGCTGGGCACTGTGGACCGGGCAGACGGGCGCCCAGCTCTCCGGAGCTCACACTCTGGTCAAGGGGCCCACGACAATGATGGAAAGAGCGTTTTCTACTATGCTGAGCAGCTGTGAGGGAAATAAGCAGGTCATGAGACAGGGAAGCGAGGCGGGGGGTTCTTTACACAGAAGGGTCAGGGAAGGCCTTGCTGATGAGGGGGTGTTTGACCTGAGGGTTGTGTGGGTGAACAGTCAGCCACGCAGGGATCTGGGGAGAGTGCAGTCTAGGCGGAGGGAACAGCAGCGCAAAGGGTGGGTGGGAGCAAGCTTGGAATGTTCAAGGAACAGAAAGAAGACC
>NW_023235741.1:0-1027 GCF_002007445.2 Ailuropoda melanoleuca | reverse complement strand
CTCTCTCTCTCTGTCAAATAAATAAATAAAATCTTAAAAAAAAGAAGAAAAAGAAAAAGAAACAGCACGGAGCAGGGAAAGAAGCTAAGCAGGGATGTAGTCTCAGCTGGAATTTAAGTTTAGTAGACTCTCAAGAGGAACTCTAGCTCTTGAATGTCAGTCCGTCATTGAACACAAACTGCATCCCCATGGGGCAAGTGGTACAAGCAGTCTTCTTCAGTTGGGGTTACTCTCTGGGGAATGGGACAGTTCTAAGCCTTAGCAACTCAACTCTGAATAGGTGGAGTCTGGTGACACTGGTTGGTGAAGGGAACCTACGTCACCAGCGGAATCTATAGCATTGTAGTTCATGCTTCACAGAGCATGGATCCACTTATGCTTAACACTAAATTACTGCAGCCAGGCACAGGTTTGGGCATTGTGTTTGATCACAATTTCTGAGAAAACATTTAAGAGTAAGGACAGTGGGGCAAATAGTGGGGCAAACTATAATTTTTGATTCTGTAGTTGTTCTGTTATGTGTAACTGATACTCATCATCTCTCTGCCAAAATTCATTCTAGCTTCCCCTTTCCTTTGCCTAGCATTTCTATGGGTATTGGTGGCTTTCATTGCAGATGACCCATATCATCAAGTCAAAGGAGACTAAATTCATTTTTATGATGTCCTTATCAGACTTCAGTTGTTTTTCTTGTGCATTTGTGACTTAAAATCAGTTTGGGAATAAAAAGAGATATGCAAGAAGGTCACCAAGGTTCTAAACATTTTTGCTTTTTCCCATAATGCAGCAGCAGTCTACCTCCCCTTGATAATACAGTAACTTACCCCTGCTTGCTGATTAGGAACTCAGTGAAACCAGGGGGCAGTGATAGCTTACAGATACGCTTTCTTGTACCTTCTCGAAAATTTCTACCCTAAGGGACTTGGGACTCCAGACCCTATGTCTTGTGAGGATGAGAAGCACAAATCTACCAAAATCAGTATTCTGTGAGTGATAGTAAGCAAGGTCGACCCTATTTTAACCCATT
>NW_023235740.1:530-1012 GCF_002007445.2 Ailuropoda melanoleuca | reverse complement strand
TCCAATTTCAATGGTGTTGGTCGTGACCTCTCCTTTTTCATTCATAATTTTATTAATTTCGGTCCTTTCTCATTTCTTTTGGGTAAATCTTGCCAGTGGTCTGTCAATTTTATTGATTCTCTCAAAGAAANCTCAAAGAACCAGCTTCTAGTCCTGTTGATCTGCTCTACTGTGGTTCTGGTCTCTAATTCATTGATTTCTGCTCTAATCTTGGTCAACTCCTTCCTTGTCAGTGGGTTAGGCCTGTCCCTCTGTTGCTGTTCCAGTTTCTTGAGGTGAGAATATAGAAACTGCATTTTAGATTTTTCTATTCTTTTGAGTGAGGCTTGGATGGCTATGTATTTCCCCCTTAGGACTGCCTTTGCAGTATCCCATAGGTTTTGGACCGTTGTGTTTTCATTCTCGTTGGTCTCCATAAATTGTGTAAATTGATTTTTGATTTCCTGGTTTATCAAGTCATTCCTGAGCAGGATGGTTCTTAA
>NW_023235740.1:0-176 GCF_002007445.2 Ailuropoda melanoleuca | reverse complement strand
TGTCTCTTTATTCTGGTTAAGAGTTGGCTTGTGTATCTTGCTGCTCCCCTGTTGGGGGCATATATATTTATAATTGTCATATCTACTTGTTGAATACATCCTTTTAGAATAATATAGTGCCCTTCTGTGTCTCTAACTATAGTCTTTAGTTTAAAATACAATCTATCTGATATGAG
>NW_023235739.1:0-1027 GCF_002007445.2 Ailuropoda melanoleuca | reverse complement strand
TTCATCCTTAGAACCATGCTCACCCTCAAACATATGTTCCACAGCTTTACCAATTATGGTGTTTGCAAGGTTTGCATCACTGACTTGAGATGATGCCACCCTGTCGGAAAGAATTTTAAGAGACAAAACTCTTTCATCTCTGTGAAGTTCCAGTCCATAGACACAGTCAATTCCGTCATATTTCACCAGATAAAGAGAGGGATTTATAGGCACCTGATCCAGAACGGTTCCTTTCCACTGGGTGATGGGCTCATCACCTTCTTTCCATCCATGTGAAATTCTGCAGCCCACGATGTTCCTGCGGGACTGGGACGAAGGTCTGCCCCTCTGCTTCTTTTGGGAGGCTTTTTTCTTCGTCATGTTTGCCGACCCAGTGGCCCGGCCCACAGCTGCCCTGGTATGTTGCCCTTCGGCCTCCTGTGCGTTGGGGGTCTTCATGCCTGCAGGGGGAGGAGAGAAGATAAGAGAGAAACATTCAATAGGACATAAGGTGAAGTTCTCCCAACAGCGACGTGTCTCTGTACCCTGCGCCAGAACCTAAATTTTCCCCGTGAGCCCGGCAGCAGCGCCGGAAATCCTGGCTGCGTGCCTGCCAAGTGCTCTCCCTCCTAGGTTCCTTTAGGCTGCGGGGAAGGGCGGCAGCAGCGGTGGTGCTGGCTGGGGTTAGGAACTCTGCAGGAGGGGGCGGGTCACCTCCTTGTTTAGAGCCCACCGCCTCCATCACCCTCCACTGGCGCCCACTCTCAATACCCTGCAAAGCGCCTATCCCTTCACCGCCTTGACCCGCACGCGCTCACTGTCCTCCTGCCCTGGACGCCTCAGCCTGCTGCCCATACGCCCCTTGTCTACCCAGGATCGCTTTCCTGGCATCCAGTGCCCTCGCTTCCCCAGGCTCACCTTCAATTTCTTGCCTGGCTCCTAATGCCACCCCCGTTTCTTATTTCCCATAACACTCCCCCACTGCAGCCTGACCCGGCGCCCGCCCCCACCCCCAATCTCCTGCAGGAGTCCCCCCCCCATCCCCTTT
>NW_023235738.1:0-1027 GCF_002007445.2 Ailuropoda melanoleuca | reverse complement strand
TGGATGTTCAGGCTGGTCTGGTACCTATCCAGCTCGACTCAGGGGACCAGCTGAAAAAGGGGTCCCCTTCTCCTCCACCATCTTAACTCCCAATCTCAGTAAGTTTTTCTATAAATGTAGGAAACTCAGATTAAAGGACAGAGCCTTGGTATGAGGCTGGGAACTAAGGAATATTGATAGATCATGAATATGACTAGAATCATTCCCACATACAGGTATGAATTTGGATTGGATGTACATATGTATGTATATTTTTATTTGCTCTCACTATTTTATTTACAAGCCTTCATTTCTACCTTGCTTGATGAAATTCTTCCAAGCGTATATCAATCTTTAGCATCAGTTTATTTAAGTAGTGATTATTACAAAACTGTAATATTTAAAAATCTTATCAGTTTACTTACCAAGTGATTCTTACAAAGCTAGAAACAAGCAATTTCCAACTCGTTTGTCAGATCTAGTTGAACATAATACCGCACCTCCCCCCGCTCTGTAATTTCCTTTCCCAGAATTTATTTAGAATTTTAGGTAGATAAAAAAAAAAAAAAAGAATTTTAGGTAGAAAGACACATGTCCCAGAAGGTATTTCAGTAAGCATGAGCATTTTTGAGAAAGTCTGAGAGTGCCAGTAATATCTTTTAGGGCATTTTATGATATATCTTAGGCAAGCTTTTACGTCATTAGTGTACATTAAATAAGACATACGTTATTTGAGTAAATATGCTTTGAGGGGCACCACATACTTATATTAATTGAAAATTATTAACATAATTATATGATGAAAATACTGAATAGCAAATTTGCTCAGATTTCCATTGTAAGTATTCTAATTTAGTTACAACAGCTTTTAAACCAACCCCAGCAAGTGTCCTTTTTTTTTCTTTTTTTTTTCTTTTTGTTCACAGTCCTTCTTTATAAGCCTCTGGTGTTTGCTTTTATAAGCTTTTAGAGTGATTTACTAAAGTTTAATTATTCCTCACAACAGGGGATCAGTGTTCGCACCAATCTGCAGCAGGCTTAAGTGTTC
>NW_023235737.1:5357-7403 GCF_002007445.2 Ailuropoda melanoleuca | reverse complement strand
TGCAAATCTCAAAGCAAGGCAATTAGTTCTGTTACAGGTCAAGGGCCTTAGGTCAGCAAGTAAGGAGTGTGTTCATTGAAGCAAGTTCCCCCTTAAGCCCAGAAGGAGTGCTGTTAGGGCATCACGGTCATTTTCTGGTGTCACTGCCTTCCTTGTTCATAGCTGGTGCCTTCTTGCTTTGTCATGGTGGAAGGTACAAGGGAACTCTGTGGGATCTCTCTTTTTTAAANAATTTAATTTAATTTAATTTTTTAAAAGGTTCTATTTATTTATTTGAGGGAGAGACTGAGAGAGAACACCAGCAGGGCAGAGAGAGAGGGAGAAGCAGACTCCCAGCCAAGCAAGGAGCCCAGTGTGTGACTCAATCCTAGGATTCTGGGATCATGACCTGAGCTGAATGCCCAACAGGCTGAGCCACCCAGGTGCCGCTGCAGGATCTCTTTTGTAATCCCATTTATGAGGGCTTCACCTTCATAACCTAAACACCTACAAGGCCCCGCCCCCTAATGCCATCGCATTGTGAGTTAGAATTTTAATATATGGATTTAAGGGGCCACAAACATTCAGACCATAGCAGGGATTATGCACAATAATGCATACCTGGCATTTGGGGTTTTTGGGCATCTTGGACAATGAAGGAAAGGGGGTTGTGTCAGATGTTTGAGGTGATTCAGCCTAAACCTACAACCCTGGCCTCAGGAGTGTTGAGGAAATCACCAAGGGTAACAGGAAAACATATGGGAGAAGTTCTGAACAAGAAGTGAACATTAGAAGAATCACTGGAGATGTGCACGAAGGCTCAGGATATCCCATGGTGAAGACAGAATGAATTCTGCACTTGCCTGCCCAGGATCTATTCCCCTCCTACCAGTTATAGCAGGTGACCTCTCTGGTGGGTGGGGGAGGGGGCGGAGTCACCATCCTTCCAGGTTTATAAGGTAACACACCTCATCCCTAGCGCCACCAGTGAACACGTGCCCCAGAAGTAACCAATCAGCATCAGCCATCCCTCTGGCTACAGTGATTGGTTCAGAACCTGGAGCATGTGACTCAGAGCTAGACCAATGGGAATTATACCCAAGCCCTTTTTTTTTTTTTTTGCCTGAGTTGTTGAAGGCCATTTTGGGTCTCTGCTGGGATGATGAAGTCAACACGGAAGGAAAGAGATCTGAGAGGACCACGGTGATGGAAATGGTGGAAGTCTCGTGACACTGAGCATCTAGCCCAGGACTCCTGGGCTACATTTTGCAGTCACGTGGAACTCACGTGCAGTCACACAGTCACGTAAGCCAATCGATTTCATTTTTTGCTTTAGCTTGTTTGTTGAGTTGGGTGGCTGTGATTTTCACCAAAAGGATCCTGACACGTGGTGGTTCCAGAGAAACCTGAGTGGAAGAAGTGCTGCAGTTACCTGAGCAAACAGAATGGTTGTCTCTGTTGTTCACCTGTCCGGTCAGCTAGCACAGCCATCTACACTCTCGCCTCCTCCCTCTGACAGTGAANCTCTGACAGTGGCAGTTCATGGCAGTGCGTGTTGTCCTCAAACAGGGATCCCCATATGGCCTTCATGTCCTTTAGACTCTTTTTCTTGTTTGGGCTTTGAAGATTACATTTTGAAACTGTTAAAGCTCTGGCAGAAGTGGACTGTCAGATTGATGACAAGGGACTGGCTTCCAAAAATGTTATGTATTTTAAAATACAGCTGCAAAATGTATATTTTCAGCTACATTTTGAGCAGAGAAGCAAAGGTCTTCTCCGGCACCATTTGTGCCTTCCGTTGTTGATGAAGGTCGCCTTTGTTATGCCCCTCAAACAGAATCATGTTTATGCTCTTGTGTCCTGAGACAGGGTGAAATTTAGTTCTGTTCACATTTTAAAACCATCAACTCTGGCAGCTTTTACCTTCTGCCCATCTGAGCACACCTACTTTGAGCACTTCTAAAGTTACATAGTTTGTTTGACACCAAGTCACAACTGTATTCCAGAGACTTGTGTCCCTGGCCAGGGAGTTTTTGTGCAAATGAAGCTGCGGCTTTGTTGTTGTTG
>NW_023235737.1:3559-5351 GCF_002007445.2 Ailuropoda melanoleuca | reverse complement strand
CCCTCAAACAGAATCAAGTTTATGCTCTTGTGTCCTGAGACAGGGTGAAATTTAGTTGTGTTCACATTTTAAAACCATCAACTCTGGCAGCTTTTACCTTCTGCCCATCTGAGCACACCTACTTTGAGCACTTCTAAAGTTACATAGTTTGTTTGACACCAAGTCACAACTGTATTCCAGAGACTTGTGCCCCTGGCCAGGGAGTTTTTGTGCAAATGAAGCTGCGGCTTTGTTGTTGTTGCCATAATGTCCTTTCAGAGTTCGTGTTAGACCAGGAACTAACTCCGACAACAAGTAAACCATTTGGAATCTGCCACCAAACACTTTTTTCCAATCTACAGGAAACAAACACAAGTTCATTTGTCTCATTGTCTAGGCTTTGGAATTTGTGAGGAAAGGGCGCACTCTTGCCCAGGGAGAGGGCAGGGTGGGGTAAAGGATCCTTGAAAAAATTACCCTGATATTTACATTAGCTGGATGCTCAGTATTTCCTTAGGGGCTGTGGCACGTAACTTGTCTTTGCCTCAAGACCCTTGTATTGACACTTCCACTGAACTGGGGACTGAAGGACACACTTAACTCTAGATCTGAAGGCGTTAAAAGAGACATTTGGGATGCAACAGAATTCACAAGTGATTGCTTCGCACTTGGATTATGTGACTTGAAGCCCCAGTTTTTTTCTCTGTACATTCTAGGGTCTGGAAAAGCGCCAGGACCCCATCATTTTCCTTACCACATGCTTCTAACTTTCCTTTTGGAAAGTCTGTTTATTTTCCTCTCTCTACCCTGCACTGCTCCAGGCAAAAGTAGAAGGAGGTAGTTACAAGCATAGATGCTTGAGCAAAGATGCTTGGGGTCGAGTTCTCACTCTGCTTCTTTCTATCTATGCGACTTAACCTCTGTGGGCCTCAGGTCCCTTTTCTGTAAAATGGGTGTGATAAGAGATATTCTGCCTTGTCGGGTTGTTGCAAAGGCTAAATGAGGTGATGCTTCTGCATGGCGAGTACTTCCCAGACCCGAACCCACTGCTGGGCCAGCGGTATGCTTCGCCCTCATCCAGACTGTGCAGTTCGTTAGAGTAAGGGTGTGAATTTGTACTGATGTGTGTTAGTTTCTATGTGATGACAAAGACTAAAAACACCATGTGTCTCACGTCTGCTAGAGCAAGGCTTGATGCAAGTCCTCTAGGAGTCTAGTAATTTGGTAGAGTCAGTCCAAAGAGAAATAGCGCTTCCTGTTTGAATGGCCTGGACATCTAGCAGGAGGGCGGGTCAGGATTAGCAGTGCAGTTATGGAGACTTGCCTGTTCTCTCTGCCTTACTCAGTCCTTGAGCTCAGGCCCCAGAGTATATCTTTCTCCACTAGGGGACAGGAATTTGGTAACTGACTCAGGCTTTGGGCCCTCATTTGGCTTCTCTGAATAAGCAACAAAGGTGATATCCCATGCAATATTAGGAATGTCCTTTTACTAATTGTTATTCATTGTTTATGTGAAATTAAAATTAAATGAATGTCCTGCACCCCTGATGGAAGAAATTTATAGTCTAGTTAGAGAAATAAGACACTCACAAGTCACCAGAAAACCAAGTACAATAAGCTGAGCTTCAGAAGGTCAAGGGTGGGTCGCCTGGGTGGCTCAGTCAGTTAAACATTTGCCTTCTGCTCAGGTCATGATCCCAGGGTGCTAGGATCGAGTCCTGCATTGGGCTCCTTGCTCAGTGGGGAGTCTGCTTCTTCCTCTTCCTCTGCCTGTTCTCTCTCTGAAATAAATAAATAAAATCTTAAAAAAAAA
>NW_023235737.1:318-3276 GCF_002007445.2 Ailuropoda melanoleuca | reverse complement strand
CCTGAGCCGAAGGCAGATGCCCAATGACTGAGCCATCCAGGCGCCCCCTATTTTCAGTACTTTTATTGTTTTTCTTCCTCCCCTGGCCTTTTTGCGTACTCCGCATTATTGCTCCACCTCCACCTGACAGACATTTGAGAAAACTTTCCTGTTCCCGGGACTGTTCCAGGCACCAGGGGCAGAGTGGTGAACCAGATAGACATTGTCCTGCCTTCACGGAGTTCACAGTTTGGAGGGAAGACAGGCAACGGCAGGGAAACATCAAAGAACAGAATCAATTGGTATAGTAATGACAGCTATAGGAGAAGGTGGGCTGAGTGTGGAGGCTGTGTTGGGGGCTCCGGAAAGGGCACTCTGAGGAACAGACACTTGAGTGGAGGCCTCAGTGGTGTATAGCTGCCTGCCATGCACATGCCCCAGGGAAAAGCATTGCAGGCAAAGGGAACAGTAAAAATCCTGAAGCAGAAAAACGAGGCCGAAGTGCCTGGGGCGTTATTACACACGGTACATTCTCATTAAATACTAGCTTATTCTCCTTTTTTTCCTAATCCTTTTATTGAAGGGTGTATCCGTTTTAACCGAAATTGTTAAATGATAGGCAGCTAAAGAAAGAAAATAAAGCTAAGCATTGCAATAATCCACGAACTATTAGGTAGACTATAATGATTTTTAGGGTCCATTTTAAGCCCACTTTTCTAGGTTGTATTTTCCAGAATAATTCTAGAATAATCTCAATCACTCATAATGCATCATGTCATTTACATGCGTTATCTCATTCAACCATCTACCTATGTAGAAGCGAATGCTCGTACTACCATCGCCATTTTACAGATGCAACACTGAGACCCAGAAAGGCGATCTAATGGGCAGGAAGACCGAGACTGGAGGCCTTGTCACTATGATGTACTACTTTTTTCTTTTTTTTTAAGATTTCATTTATTTATTTGAGAGAGAGAGAGAGCACAAGGTGGGGAAAGGGAGAAGCAGGCTACCCTCCAAGAGGGGAGGCCAACACAGGACTCAACCCCACAACCCTGGGATCATGACCTGACCCTGGGATCATGACCTGAGCTGAAGGCAGACACTCAACCCACTGAGCCACCCAGGAGCCCCAGCTTCTTTCTACTTTTAAAGACAGCAGGTACCCATGGATAGTAGGATGTGCTAATTGACCCACCATGAAAAATGAGTCAGGTCCCTGATCTTGGCTAAAGAGAAGCTTTCTCCTTCCTTCTTGCAGGCAGAGGTTTGTTGCACGCCCTACATCCCAGCATTTCCCAGGGCAGATATCTACAAAAGAACTCTGCCAGCCTAATGGCAATATTCTTTGTGGATGCCTAAACTCAGTATTATTGTTGTTGATTATTATTATTGGTGCTGTTATTTCTTCTTATGTCATCTATAACAATTTTGAATTCTGTAACTCTGTGATTGTTGAATATGTGTCTTTCTAACCAGCATGAAAGTTATATGAGAGCAGGGGAGTGAGAGGCATCTACTGTATATTTTTTTGAATAAATGAAGACAGTTCCCTTTGGGACATCCTGAGTTTGGATTGTTCCACTTAAAAATAAAACAATCAGATATTTTACCAGCAAAAATGCATTTATTTGGGATTAAGAGAGATTATGTTTCAGGACCTGCAAGCTTTGGCAAAACCATAGCCAAGTTCAACAAACAAAGGAGAGGGACTTATTTTATGGCAAAGAAGGAGGAAGTTGGGAGAGGTTGTTTTGAAGGAAAGTCCATTGCAGAAAAGCAAGAATTGGGGGTGATGACAGGTTCTCATTGTCTGGGTTGTGGGGGTAGTCAATGTCTCGTAGGACATGCAATGTACATCTTTTCCTACTGGGGCCTGTAATTGATGATTCTTTCCTGTTGAGGATTCTTCTGTTGGGTCTGTAATTGACAATCCTCCTGTAACTGACACTGAGTGCTGTGATTGTCCCTTCCAGCTTCCCCCGAGTTCACTTTGACAAGGCTTCTCTTTATTTTCACAGGCTATGACAATAGAGAGTTGAAAGAATGCTTTTCCATCTCTTTGCATCACATACCCATTGTGAGGTAAACAGTGTTAACCCCACTATAAATTAATCTTAAAAATTAGGTGTAGCGTTAAGCCAAACACTTAACTAAGCTCTGTTTGCTCATTTCTTAAGCAACCCTTCACTGCACGTATTATGCTATTGTTCTAGGCTCTGGGACACAGCAACGAGCAAGAACGAAATCGCTGCCTTAGGGCACTNGGACAGAGCAACAGAGCAAGAACGAAATCGCTGCCTTGGGGCACCTCACATTCTAGGGAGGATAGCAGGTACTCAGGAAATACCAAGTGTACATTAAATGTATAAGGTAAACAGGGATGAGTTAAGAGGGAGGGGGGATGAAAGAGGGAACAAGAGTAGGGAGAGTGCATGTATGTTGAGCGAGTGGGAGGGCACATATTGCATGGAGCACTGGGTATTATACGCAAACAATGAATCATGGAACATTATATCAAAAATTAAGGATGTACTGTATGGTGACTAACATAACACAATAAAAAAATTTAAAAAAAGAGATTCAAAATGAAGTAAGTTTTGCTAAGGGAGCCACTCCAACTAGAGTGGAAATGAGGACACAGAAGTAATGCATCTGCACATCTCCTGTTTCAGTTTCCAAACACCACGAACTGTGGACTCCTGGCACTTGTGACTGCTCAGCTACAACTAAACCACCTCCTCCAACACAGCCTTCTACTTTGGACTGAACTAGAGACAATGTAACCACTGTTAGCGGCCAGCCCTCACCACAGTTCTTTCAAAACAAGTGCCTGTGTTTTTCCTTCATATACTTGCTCTCCCTGCTGAAAATAAGGGGCACACCTGATTTCTCGCCCATCCTTGTCTCCCAGATGACAGTCCCTACTTCCCCAAATTGAGGTTTCAGGTGTTTTCCAGCATCTACTCTTGATGGACA
>NW_023235737.1:0-257 GCF_002007445.2 Ailuropoda melanoleuca | reverse complement strand
ATCAGGTTATGGAAATACCAGAGGAAACATGAAAATGACAAAGTACACTTCAAGTTAAATTGAGGTTCCTGAAATTGAGTTGTTTCCATTTAAATCTTTTTGGAGGGGAACCTGGGTGGCTCAGCTGTTAAGCGTCTGCCTTGAGGTTAGTGCGTGATCCCGGAGTCCTGGGATCGAGCCCCACAGGGGGCTCCTCCACTGGGAGCCTGCTCCTTCCTCTCCCACTCTCCTGCTTGTGCTCCCTGTCTCACTGGCTG
>NW_023235736.1:0-1026 GCF_002007445.2 Ailuropoda melanoleuca | reverse complement strand
GGGAGGCTGGAATCCTAGATGGGAAGGGGAGAGTGGGGAGAGAAAAGAAGGCAGAAGAGAAGGGCGAGGCAGGAAACGGAGAGACTAGCGTGCTCCTGAGGACGCGTCTCCAGGCGGCAGGCCCGCGCCCCCCACGCATGGGCATCTGCCCCGCCACGACTTCCTCTGAGCGGGAACTTCTGGAACCGTGGAGCTCAGCAGGCTGCCCTGGCTGCTGTTCAGCACGCAGGCACTGCTGTTCCTGAAGGATGCTGGAAGTGGAATAATTAGCACTTGTTTCCTTGCCAGGCTGCGCCGGGAGAACTCGGCCTCCGCAGAGCACGGCTTGGCTGGTGGCTCGCTGACCCCGCCACCCGCCCCGGGGCCGTGCGTGCAGGTGCACTCCTAGGCCAACGGGGAGAGAAGGTGGCAGGAGGATGCTAGCAAGTGGGCAGTCGAGGCCCAGACTTCCCATCGCTGGCAGGAGCCAGGGACGAAGCCAAGTCACGTGGAGACAGTTGAGAAGGCAGATCGCAGAGCCTGTGCGAAGTCCCCTCAGAACCCTCTTTACCCATGTCGTGAAAAGAGTTTAACCAGCCTCTTCTGAAGTCAGTGGAACCTGAGCCGTGGCATCCTAAATCCTATCTCATGCCTTCTTCACCCTGAGTGAGCCGCTTGTCCTTTCAGAGGCTGGGTCTTCTTACCTGAGCAATGGGGGTGACCCTTGAAGGACGTGGGGGCAATGAGGGCGTTGGAGGAGTGCTGGTGGCTTCTTGCTGTGCTCCCCGGTGTTTGGCAGGTGTTCAGCAAAGTTCCCTTCTCTAGCCCTTTAAGCACCTGCTCCCGTTTCGATTCCATTCCGTTTCTTTCTTCCTCCTTCCATTCGAGGAGGTGCACCAAAGCCCATGCCTTACTAGAAAGCGATCATTTCTTTCCAAAGGAAAAGAAGATTTTATGTGGCAGATATACCCAAGAGGAAGGAGCAATGACAAGTGACCACGGAGTCAGCATGATGTTCATTCATTTGCTCAGAGGTTGAAGGTAACC
>NW_023235735.1:0-1026 GCF_002007445.2 Ailuropoda melanoleuca | reverse complement strand
AGAAGGTAATGAAAGGTTAAGAGAAAAAAAGAAAAAAGAAACAAAAAGTAGACATCGTAAGTGCTGATATAAAATAATTTGCGGTGTACACTGAGAAAATCAAAATTGAAACTATGTATACATATAATCTCTGTATCACATAGATCATCCATATGGTATATAATGTGCTATATATTATGTGTTAAATAACGTATGGAAAATGATATCTACATATTAATCATGGATTTGTCAACACATTTATATTATAAAAGGTGGTAGTGAAAAATATAGGAAAATCAATATAGAGAAGAGGAAGGATAATTAACAAAATGACACATACACAATAAAAAATTCCAACATTGCCAGAATGCAGACAGGACTCAAGAATGTGCGGGTGATTTGAGTAAGTTGTTTGACTTAATCCTTCTCATTATTTTCTCTCAGTATCAACCAATGATTTTTCAGAGCTTGTCTGAACAATATTGGACGATAGTACACTTACACGTGGAAATTTGCGGTAGAAAATGTGCTTTTTGGGGCACCTGGTTGGCTCCCTCGGTAGAGCATGTGACTCTTGATCTCAAGGTTGTAAGTTTGAGCCCCACGTTGGGTGGGAAGATTATTTAAAAATAAAATATTTTAAAAAAGAAAGAAAATGTGCTTTTCAACCTTCCATAACCACCTTGAAGTTCATCAACTCCCTGTACTTACTGTTTTTTAAGACGATAATCCTCAATGCTACCCTCCTTTAATGCTCCACACTCTGGAAAGATTTCTTGGGTCTCCCAAATAGCTCATCTTTGGAACCACATGAAAGCTGGAAGTATGACTTCCACCGAAGGTTTCACGTTTATTTTTCCATTTTCAGGAATCCCTGAGGACTTGGTTGCCTAGTCTCACTTTATGACCTAGACGGGTTCTCATCTCTGAGAAGAAAGCTATTTAAACTGGAAAGATTCCCAGCAAGTTGCAACTGTTTTGTGCTCCGTGACTTTCAAGTTTATCAAAGGAGGATTTCTGTAAAAGGCTTTTGTTAACTTGTATCAA
>NW_023235734.1:0-1026 GCF_002007445.2 Ailuropoda melanoleuca | reverse complement strand
GAGACTCACTAAAGCAATTCTAGTGGGGAGATGACAAGATAAGATCTGTGTTTGAGAACTGTCACTCTGGAGACAGTTGGAAATGGATTGTGGGCAGTGGATAGTAGGGAGGCTTGGGAGGAAGAGTGGCTGAAAAACATGAACTGGCCAATAACTGTGTGTGCTAGTTTGTTATGTTGCAGTGTCCTGCCGCTCCCTTTGCTTCGGATGACACTTCTCACTTCTCAATCCCGTGGCTGCTGCCTCCTCCTTCCACCCATCTCCACTCCTGCCTCCATTTTCCTTTGCCTGACTTCTACCTGTCATTTATTTTCTGCCTTGGGAGGTCTTTCCTGATTGCCCTAGTCAATATATATATAATCGAGACTTTCTTTAAAAAGTTTCTCTGAAGAGAGCTTTTAAGTAGTCCTAGTGATGGTCTCGCATCATTCAGGAAACAACAGCAACAACAAAAAGTGAAAGAGCAAACAAAAGAAAATAAACCACCCCAGAGAACACCATTCTACTTGAATTCTTTGGAAATTAGCACAGGTCATTTTGTGGCCAGTCTTGGTGTCTGAATCTCTAATGGATTTGTGAGACAAAAACCCAGCTCAAAAGGTCTTGACTCTATTTTTTCTTTCTCCCCTTTTGCAGAGAATATATAGTTAGATTTTCATATGTTAAATGCATGCACAATGTGCTGCTATAATCCAATTGAAATGTTGCTTAATTTCAATTTAATGTTAATAAACATATTTGCATAATATCAGTTCTATGCAAGATGGTATACTAAGCATGGCAAATTTTTCCCCCGAATATAAGCTCCAAGAGGGCAAGATCAAGTCTATTCTGTTTACCATTGTATGCCCCAAAGCCTATCACAGATACACAAAGTAGACATTAATAGATATATGTTAATAGCAGAGATACACAAATGGATTACAAAGATGTGCAAGTCATCCTCTCTGTTCTTTGGAACAGACAATATGATCTTTGGAACGTATGATAATATGTTCTTTGAAACACATAATGTAATAAATAGTG
>NW_023235733.1:0-1026 GCF_002007445.2 Ailuropoda melanoleuca | reverse complement strand
TGAGTTTCAAGAGAAGTGTTCCAGAATGATTTGGAAGAATAACGGTCTCAAGGAACTATGGGGAGTGCGCCCCAGCTGGGGCCCGGGTTTGTGGGGTTTTTAAAAAATGAACGGGCTCTACTTGAAAGAACTGCCAGAGAAGAGACATCCGGGGGGAGTGCCAGGATTTAGGAGCAGTGAGGAGATGGAAGGGGTGTGCTGTGAATAGAGAATATCCAGTCAGTTAGGAACCAGAAGATTGTGATCAGGAAGCTTCATTGAAATCATTAGCTAGGCTAGATTTCTTC
The DNA here is from genome assembly GCF_002007445.2 of Ailuropoda melanoleuca. Lineage (NCBI taxonomy): Eukaryota > Metazoa > Chordata > Mammalia > Carnivora > Ursidae > Ailuropoda > Ailuropoda melanoleuca. Next base: position 739 of record NW_023235733.1, on the reverse strand, counting down.
TCATTATGTAGCGTGTCAATAATTACTGAGAAGGAGCGGAATGATAGTAAAATATCCTTCTGATAATGATATTTTACAGGAAGAGGGTACTGACTGATGTTGACTGTCACTGGTGATAGACTGACTGAAACATTTCTGGTCACATGCCTTTACCCAGTGTAATAGAGAATTATGTCAGCCTGCTTAGCCAATTGCTTTATATTCCATTTTCATCTCTCCATTGGCTTTTTAGGTATAGTTTTTTATACTTTATTTTAGTGGCTGCTCCAGGGATTGGAATATACACCTTTAACTCATCCCTGGCTACATGGAGTTCCTGTTGTACCCCTTCAGGTAAAATGTGAGAGCCTTGCAGCCGTAGAAGTCCATTTGACCCACCTTACCCTTTGTGCTGGTGATGTCACATATTTTAAACCTACATACTTCAGAAACTCCACACTGTCATTTGTCGCTTCACTTTAACTAGCTGTCATTTAGAGACATTAAGAGAAACAAATAGTTTTTTTTATATCCATCCACGTTTACCATTTCTCTTGTTCTTCATTTCTTCCTGGTAGATCTAGGTTTCCACCTGGCAGCATTTTTCTTTAACTTGAAGACTTCCCTTAGCATTTCTTGTAGGATGGATTTGCTAAGAAGCACTTCCTATTTGCTTGATCGGAAAATCTGTTTATTTCACTCTCATTTCTGTAGGATATTTTCTGTCCATATAGAGTTCTGAATTGAGATTTTTTTTTTT
>NW_023235732.1:0-1026 GCF_002007445.2 Ailuropoda melanoleuca | reverse complement strand
TATATATATATATATATATGTATTTCCTTGTTTTTTTCAACCTTTGTGTAAGTGGGCATCTAAGTGGCATTTCAATGAGACCCCATACTGAATCAATCCTTTGTGAGTATTTTAATGAAAGTTGGAAGAAAAAGAAGGCACTGATTCCATCTGCATCTTAAATTTGAATATTTTAAAAATTCATTCAATCATCAAACATTTAGAGATTGTTTTCTTTTTGTGCCAGCAATTCATTGCCATGTACTGAAGTTTCAATGATGAACAAGAAATATCTCTTCCCTCAAAGAGCCTATGTACTAAATAAGAGTAGATTAAGTAAATAAGCAATTAAAATTTGTTACAATTAACTTTATGTTAGAAATAAGTGCAAGATGGCAACTTTTAGAATTATTTCTCACCCACTCTACAGGGAACAGGAAAGTCTTTTTGAAACAGTTACATTTACCCTAAACTGAAGGATCAATATTTGAAGATTGGAAGGAATAGCATTTTAAGTGCGACATTAAAATCTTTAAAATTCTGCCATGGGTGGAGGAATAATTTAAGGCAAAGTGTAAGTGCCAGGAGAGGCAAATCTATATATGATCAAAAAAGGTTATTATCCTCCTTTTAAAGAAATTCTACTAGCAATGTGGAACTATTTAAGACTTATAAAAATGGGGAAAAACAATAAATGTTTTACTTTTCAAAATCTAGATATAGTATGATAAAAATATTGCTCTGGTCTAGTCTAGAAGACAAGATATCACTTATAGACTACTATAAGCAATTCAGACAAACTTTTATAGGACACAAAGCTATCCTTAATGGGGATCAAGAAAAAAGCATGCCTTTGAGAAATAATAGAACAGACAAAGCCTGGAAATTGGTTGAATATAGAAAAGAGTGAGAGAGATGTCATAAGAATAAATCCCAGTTCCTGGCTTGCACAATGTATATATGCTACAGCATTTGCACAGATAAGAATTTCTGGAGATGGAGCAGATTTGAAGGGAAATTTTATTGGCCCAGCGGAAATCAAGTTTA
>NW_023235731.1:0-1026 GCF_002007445.2 Ailuropoda melanoleuca | reverse complement strand
GGGCGTACCAGCCCCGAGAAAGGTCCCACAATCAGATATGCAGACTCCAAAGGAAAGAGAAGAAAAACAGGCCCTCCGGGATCTCATCTGTCTCTGTATTTGCTGCAGGAACGATGCATTTCGGTGCATAGTAGGTCTTAGCAGAGATCCGCTGATCTCCACTGTGTTAATGTTGCCCTATGGCCATGTGAACGGAGCAGTTCTTCATCTTCGAGATGCTGATTTGTGAAGCATCTTAAAACATCCAGAACAATTTCATCACTCTGAAGTACTTTCTTTCCTCTTTCTTTTTCCTGTTTGGCTTTAAAAGACCTTTATTATTCCCTCCTAATTATAAAAATACTACATGCCCAGAATATACACAGACACCAGGAAAGAACAACCAACCAAATCGGAACAAAATCCCTATGATCTCACTGGCCAGGAACAGTCCTCCCCCCCGCCCCCGGGCTTAAACTTTTCAAGTACATTTACATCTTGTACCTGTTTTGTGCTCTGTGTTTATTCAAACTATTACAGATATTTTCCTATGATACTGAATGCGGTCCTTCAATTTCTGTTTCAATGGCACACATCGGTCCATTGTCCGAACATGCTAGCACTTACTTCAGGCTTTGATGTGGCCCAGTTTTTTTTCTTTGCTATTATAAACTAGGCTGTCATAAACATCCTACTATTTAAAAATCTATGTGCAAAACAACTTATTTCCTTAGGCTACATTCCAACCAGAATTACTTGACTATAGATGTGGTATGCTTTTAAGTCTTAATATGTATTGTCAAGTTTCCTTCTAGAAAATGGTATCAATTAACACTCCCACCAGAAGGTTGTGGATCAGAGTGCTTCCTTTTCCACAGCATGTCCAACAGAGTACTAGGGGTCTTTAACTCTTTAAAAAATTTTTTTTGGATCAATTTAAGAAGGTTAAAAATACATTTTTAAAATATGCTTTTTATTTTATTTTTTTTTAAGATTTTATTTATTTATTCGACAGAGATAGAGACAGCCAGCAAGAGAGGGAACACA
>NW_023235730.1:0-1026 GCF_002007445.2 Ailuropoda melanoleuca | reverse complement strand
GAACTTTAGGTCTCCTGCTCCTCTGCCATCTTGGAACCGGATATAATGTGTACAATTTGATGAGTTTGGACATATGCGAACATCCATGATACCATCACCAGAATCAAAGTAATAGACATATCCAGTATCTCTGAGTTTTCTCACATCTCTTCATTTTTTTCCTTTTTTTGTTTGGTAAGAACACTTACCATGAGATCTACCCTTTCAACAAATTTCAATGTGCACATTACCATATTATTAACTGTAGGCACTGTGTTGCACAGCAGATCTCTAGAATTTATTCGTGTAGCATAACTGCTACTTTATACACATTGAATAATAAATCCTCATTTCTCCAACCCCCAAATCCCTGGAAATCACTATTGTATTATGCCTTTATGAGTTTGACTATTTTAGGTAACTCACATAAATAGAATCACATAGTATTCATCCTTCTGTACTGGCTTATTTCACTTAGCAGAATGTCTTCCAGGTCTATCCATGTTGTCACAAATGGCAAGATTTCCTTCTTTTTTAAGGTTGAGTTATAGTCCATTGTATGTGTATACCTCATTGGCTTTATCCATGCATCTGTCAATGGACTCTCAGGTTGTTTCCATATCTTGGCTATTGTGAATAGTGCTATCATGAACATTGGAGTGCAGATATCTCTTTGAGAACCTGATTTCAATTCTTTTGGACATATGCACCAAAATGGGATGGCTAGATCACATGGCACTCTGTATTGGTTTTTCATAGCTGATGAGCCATTTCACCTTCTCACCAATACTGTGCAATGATTTCCATTTCTCCACAAACTTATCAACATTTGCCTATTTCTTTTTCATTAATAGCCATCCTAATAGGTATGAGGTGATATCTCCTTATAATTTTGATTTGCATTTCCCAGATAATTCATGATGTTGGGCATCTTTTCATATGCCTGCTGACCATTTGTATGTCTTCTTTGGAGAAATATCTGTTCAAGTCCTTTGCTCATTTTTTAATTGAATTACTTACTATCATTATAATGTTATTGAATTGAAG
>NW_023235729.1:0-1026 GCF_002007445.2 Ailuropoda melanoleuca | reverse complement strand
TCACATTCTGGGAAGATTGTTTTATATCTTTTGCTTGGGTTGGACCCTTCTTGGAAGTCTTAATTTTCCATTTTTTGAAACTCTACTAAGTGAACCTAGACAGAGAGAGGCTTATGCTTTGAGTAAACTGGAGTACTTGGCCAAACTGGAGAAGTCTCTGAAAGGTAGAAGAGAATTCGTGCAGGAAATGTGTTATTCCTAAGAAGCCTGTGCTCTGGTGACCTTTTAGTTGATTGTCAACTCTGAGGACAAGAAATTAGGGTCCTTGCCTCCTGGGGCTTAATCCATTTGCTGCCACCCACTGGATCAGTGACCATGTTGCATATCTTCTTTTCTGTGCCTGCGCCTCCTTGCTGTACTAATCGTGCCACCTCTAAAGATGTGTTTCCTTTTTTTTGCAGGTGTCCTGGGGAAGTGTCGCTATGTTTACTATGGGAAAAACTCGGAAGGCAACAGGTTTATTCGAGATGACCAGCTCTGATGGCAAGTTCTGTATGCTTTAGCCTGTGTCATGAGAATAAAAGTAAAAGGGCAAATAAAAATAAAGAAAAAGCTGAAGGAAAAAAACAATGGCCCACATTGCGTCTCTGTGAGAAGGCTATGACTTCAGCCTTTGGTACCTTCTGCTGACTTTGCCAGGCCTGTCAAGATCATCCTTCTGCCTTAGACTGAGTGGTCACATAGAGATTGACATGATTGCCCTTAAGCAGGTCTCATCCACTAGGGTGACAGACAGCGGCAGCGAAGCACCGGGGCTGACAGGAGGAACACCATGATAGATTGCCTGGCCCCTCCACTGCTCACAGGGGAGCAGAGGTCACACCTGGGGCCTCCCTGAGCATGCGTACTGGCCATAGTCAAGTGAGAGAGACTGTGTCTTCAGCTTGCCTATTGAGTAGAGATCCCTCTGATACCATTGTGCTGTGGGTTTATTTTTAGTGGAATAGTCACAGTTTAGAGGAAGGCTACCCTTCCTTATTTACCTTAAATTTCAATCCCTTCTATTCTGTGTAGCTGCCCCCCCCC
>NW_023235728.1:0-570 GCF_002007445.2 Ailuropoda melanoleuca | reverse complement strand
AGCTGTCTGAGAGTGGGAGAGTTCCCAGACATCTGAGCAGGGAAGCTGGCTGCAACCAGTGAGTGGAGGAGAGGGCTTCAGATGGGTGTTGTCATAAACCAGGAACTACCTTGGTTTGGTTGACTGCTCTCAGAGTGGTGGCACAACAAGCAGCAGACACAGGGCAAGACCTCCCTCCCACCCCCTGGAGGAGCGGTGNTGGAGGAGCGGTGTGAATGCATGCCACAGGAGGCAACAAAGTTTGGAAACTCCAAAGGGGGTGGCACGGCTGAGATAAAAATGCTCGGTCACAGGCTGTGTGTACACAGAGTGCAGACAGAAACCAGGGAGACAAAAGTGTTTGACAGCTTCTCCGTGAGGGCACAGAGGGTGCCAGTATCCAGCTCCAGGGCTGGACACTGGGAGGCTCACATTTCCATTCTCATCCTCTAAAGTGGTGTGGAAAGCCTTCAGGGAACAAAAGCCACATAGAGTAATCTGGAGCATATGACTGAGCCCAGCCCCCCTGGCAAGGGCAGTGCAAGACAGCCAGGGAAACGACCCCTGAGAATCAGCACAACAGGCCCTTCC
>NW_023235727.1:0-1026 GCF_002007445.2 Ailuropoda melanoleuca | reverse complement strand
CGCTGCGAGCTCCTTGCCATTATTGAACAAGTAGCGACTTTCCATTGCTGCAGCTAGACCAGGATTAATATAGCACAACATTGCCTCATTCACTCAAGTTCCCCACCTTCCAAAAGTTAAACCTTCTTTGAAATTTCCCATAGTGAGGCTTCCTAGGCATATTAAGTGGGACAAATGTGAGCTCCCACGGCAAGCATTTGGCCAGAATCAACCAAGACGTTGCCTCCGCTATATATAGCGATTCACTACACATTCCAAAGTTAAGTCACTAGTCAACCCTTTTCGCCATTGATCGTATACATTTTGCTGGTGCGCTTAACACGTGCCAAGGATCTCTGAAATGTGTTTAACTGATATTGCATCACCAAATTTTTCATGGTCGTCATTTTTAACCTTGATATCCTTATAGGTCACTAAAGAAAGTCTCCTACTACAGATGATGCCGTTTATTACATTAATGTAGCATGTCCTTTAAATAGTGGAGGGGCATTTTCACAAGTTGTTCACTTTGTGACGGGGGAATGACGAGCTACTCATTGCAGATGTAATCCTACGAAATTGTTCATTTAGAAGCCATGGACTTTCAGCTGGTCATCCTTTGCCAGTCCCACCTCAACGAGGAACTGGCATGCGTTTTTTCGCTGGTCCCCTTGAAGCTGAATTACCTCTCCGTATTCTGGGTGCTCAACCACAGTACCATTGCAGGCAAATTTCTTTTTGAACGCCTTAACTAACTTCTTTTTATCGTAATCATCTGAAATCCCCTGTACGGTGGTAAGAGTCTTCCTCCCGTTTCTCTGTTGGATTCTTATGTGAATAGAATCCTCTGTCCCAGCTGGGAGCCAGTCATCACCCTTAGTTGCATCAGCAAAGGGGTCGAAAGACTGGAGGTTCTGGATAGCGGACATACGATACGCTTCTCTTTCCTCAATAGAAACGGTCGAGGGAGAGTTGACGGGGTGGTTGAAGTCAGCGGTAGCGAGGACGGCTCAGATGACTAACCAGCTGGCGCTAGACACAATAAGG
>NW_023235726.1:8246-8398 GCF_002007445.2 Ailuropoda melanoleuca | reverse complement strand
CCCCTACACCCAATGTGGAATCTTGGTCCCCAGTGAAAAGGCTGCTGTTTGTGGAGGTGTTTTCCTGGACGTTCTGCTTAATTACCGATGAGAAGGGCGCTGAGTCCTCGAAAATCCTGAACCTTTTCATTCATGCTCCCTTACTCACGAGA
>NW_023235726.1:7818-8065 GCF_002007445.2 Ailuropoda melanoleuca | reverse complement strand
GTTCCATTGCCGCCAGCAGTTTTGACAGGATTTCCCCAGGGAGCAAGCATTTCGTTGGAAGCGTGTTTTCGCCGAATTGTGTTTCTCAGTGCTGTGTTCCTTGTGTTTCACTCACGGTATCATAGCACCTTGATTCTGTTCCCCATTTCATAAAGCCGTCGTGACTTCATGGGCTTTCCCCTCACACTTTGTTTCTTGGTTCTAAGGGCTGGATCCTCCCCAGGCCCCTACACCCAATGTGGAATCG
>NW_023235726.1:5640-7666 GCF_002007445.2 Ailuropoda melanoleuca | reverse complement strand
CTAAGTGCTGGATCCTTACCAGGCCCATACACCCAAGGTGGAATTAGGGTCCCCTTTGAAAGGCTGATGTAAGATGGCCCCTTACGGTGTAGTTTCTCATGGACATGTTTATGGCCTTTTCGTTCCATTGCCACCACCAGTTTTGATAGGATTTACCCAGGAAGCAAACATTTCATTGGAAGCGGGTTTTGGCCAAATTGTGTTTCTCAGTGCTGTGTTCGTCGTGTTTCACTCACGGTACCAAAGCACCTTGATTCCTGTTCCACCTTCCATAAGGCCGTCGTGACTTCAAGGGCTTTCCCCTCACACTTTGTTTCTTGGTTCTAAGGGCTGGATCCTCCCCAGGCCCCTACACCCAATGTGGAATCGGGGTCCCCAGTGAAAAGGCTGCTGTTCGCTGGAGGTGTTTTCCTGGACGCTCTGCTTTATTACCAATGAGAAGGGCGCTGAGTCCTCGAAAATCCTGAACCTTTTCATTCATGCTCCCTTACTCACGAGAGATGATGATCGTTGATATTTCCCTGGACTGTGTGGGGTCTCAGAGACCACTATGGGGCACTCTCGTCAGGCTTCCGCGACCACTTTCCCTCATGTTTCCCTATTCACGAAGGGTGATGATAGTGCTAAGACGGTCCCTGTACGGTGTTGTTTCTGACGGACGTGTTTTGGGCCTTTTCGTTCCATTGCCGCCAGCAGTTTTGACAGGATTTCCCCAGGGAGCAAGCATTTCGTTGGAAGCGGGTTTTGGCCGAATTGTCTTTCTCAGTGCTGTGTTCGTCGTGTTTCACTCACGGTACCAAAGCCCCTTGATTCCTGTTCCACCTTCCATAAGGCCGTCGTGACTTCAAGGGCTTTCCCCTCACACTTTGTTTCTTGGTTCTAATGGCTGGATCCTCCCCAGGGCCCTACACCAATGTGGAAACGGGGTCCCCAGTGAAAAGGCTGCTCTTCGCTGGAGGTATTTTCCTTGACTCTCTGCTTTATTACCAATGAGAAGGGCGCTGTGTCCTCAAAAATCCTGAACCTTTTCATTCAAGCTCCCTTACTCACGAGAGATGATGATCGTTGACATTTCCCTGGACTGTGTGGTGTCTCAGAGACCACTATGGGGCACTCTCTCGTCAGGCTTCCGCGACCACTTTCCCTCGTTTCCCTATTCACGAAGGGTGATGATAGTGCTAAGACGGTCACTGTAAGGTGTTGTTTCTGACAGACGTGTTTTGGTCCTTTTCATTCCATTGCCGCCAGCAGTTTGACAGGATTAACCCAGGGAGATTCCTTTGCCACCAGCAGTTTTGCAATAAAAGGAGGCTGATTCCTCAAAAATCCTCAACCTTTTCATTCATGCTCCCTTACTCACGAGAGATGATGATCGTTGATATTTCCCTGGACTGTGTGGTGTCTCAGAGACCACTATGGGGCACTCTCGTCAGGCTTCCGCGACCACTTTCCCTCATGTTTCCCTATTCACGAAGGGTGATGATAGTGCTAAGACGGTCCCTGTACGGTGTTGTTTCTGACGGACGTGTTTTGGGCCTTTTCGTTCCATTGCCGCCAGCAGTTTTGACAGGATTTCCCCAGGGAGCAAGCATTTCGTTGGAAGCGGGTTTTGGCCGAATTGTCTTTCTCAGTGCTGTGTTCGTCGTGTTTCACTCACGGTACCAAAGCACCTTGATTCCTGTTCCACCTTCCATAAGGCCGTCGTGACTTCAAGGGCTTTCCCCTCACACTTTGTTTCTTGGTTCTAAGGGCTGGATCCTCCCCAGGCCCCTACACCCAATGTGGAATCGGGGTCCCCAGTGAAAAGGCTGCTGTTCGCTGGAGGTGTTTCCCTGGACGCTCTGCTTTATTACCAATGAGAAGGGCGCTGAGTCCTCGAAAATCCTGAACCTTTTCATTCATGCTCCCTTACTCACGAGAGATGATGATCGTTGATATTTCCCTGGACTGTGTGGGGACTCAGAGACCACTATGGGGCACTCTCGTCAGGCTTCCGCGACAACTTCCCTGCATGTTTCCCTATTCA
>NW_023235726.1:5042-5305 GCF_002007445.2 Ailuropoda melanoleuca | reverse complement strand
CCAATGTAGAATCGGGGTGCCCAATGAAAAGGCTGCTGTTCGCTGGAGGTGTTTTCCTGGATGCTCTCCTTTATTAACAATGAGAAGGGCTCTGAGTCCTTGAATATCCTGAACATTTTCATTCATGTTACCTTACTCACGAGACATGATGATCGTTGTTATTTCCCTGGACTGTTTGGGGTCTTAGAAACCACTATGTGGCACTCTCGTCGGGCTTCCGCATCCATTTTCCCTCATGTTTCCCTATTCACGAAGGGTGATGA
>NW_023235726.1:350-4973 GCF_002007445.2 Ailuropoda melanoleuca | reverse complement strand
CCTGTACGGTGTTGTTTTTGACGGACGTGTTTTGGGACTTTTCGTTCCATTGCCGCCAGCAGTTTTGACAGGGTTTCCCCAGGAAGCAAACTTTTCGTTGGAAGCGGTTTATGGAAAATTGTCTTTCTCAGTGCTGTGTTTGTTGTGTTCTACTCACGGTACTAAAGCACCTTGATTCCTGTTCGACCTTCCATAAGGCCGTCGTGACGTCAAGGGCTTTCCCCTCCCACTTTGTTTCTTGGTTCTAAGGGCTGGAACCTCCCCAGGCCCCCACACCCAATGTGGAATCGGGGTCCCCAGTAAAAANGCTGTTCGCTGGAGGTGTTTCACTGGACGCTCTGCTTTATTACCAATGAGAAGGGCGCTGGGTCCTCGAATATCCAGAAAGTTTTCATTCATTCTCCCTTACTCACGAGAGATGATGATCGTTGATAATTCCCCGGACTGTGTGGGGTCTCAGAGACCACTACGTGGCACTCTCGTCAGGCTTTCACGACCACTTTCCCTCATGTTTCCCTATTCACGAAGGGTGATGATAGTGCTAAGACGGTCCCTGTACGGTGTTGTTTCTGACGGACGTGTTTTGGGCCTTTTCGTTCCATTGCCGCCAGCAGTTTTGACAGGATTTCCCCAGGAAGCAAACATTTCGATGGAAGCGGGTTTTGGAAAATTGTCTCTCTCAGTGCTGTGTTCGTCCTGTTTCACTCACGATACAAAAGCACCTTGATTCCTGTTCCACCTTCCATAAAGCCGTCGAGAGGTCAAGGGCTTACCCTCACACTTTGTTTCTTGATTCTAAGGGCTGGAACCTCCCCAGGCACCCACACCCAATGTGGAATCGGGGTCCCCAGTGAAAAGTCTGCTGTTCAGTGGAGGTGTTTTCCTGGACGCTCTGCATTATTACCAATGAGAAGGGCGCTGAGTCCTCGAAAATCCTGAACCTTTTCATTCATGCTCCCTTACTCACGAGAGATGATGATCGTTGATATTTCCCTGGACTGTGTCTGGTCTCAGAGACCACTATGTGGCACTCTTGTCAGGCATCCACGACCACTTTCCCTCATGTTTCCCTATTCACGAAGGGTGATGATTTTGCTAAGACGGTTCATGTACGGTGCTGTTTCTGACGGACGTGTTTTGGGCCTTTTCGTTCCATTGCCGCCAGCAGTTTGACAGGATTTCCCAAGGAAGCAAACATTTCGTTGGAAGCGGGTTTGGCCGAATTGTCTTTCTCAGTGCTGTGTTCGTCGTGTTTCACTCACGGTACCAAAGCACCTTGATTCGGTTCCACCTTCCATAAGGCCGTCGTGAGTTCAAGGGCTTTCCCCTCACACTTTGCTTCTTGGTTCTAAGGGCTGGAACCTCCCCAGGCCTCTAAACCCAATGTGGAACCGGGGTGCCCATTGAAAAGGCTGCTGTTCCCTGGAGGTGTTTTCCTGGACGCTCTGCTTTATTACCAATGAGAAGGGCGCTGAGTCCTCGAAAATCCTGAAGGTTTTTGTTCATGCTCCCTTACTCATGAGAGATGATGATCGTTGATATTTCCCTGGACTGTGTGGGGTCTCAGAGACCACTATGGGGCACTCTCGTCAGTCTTCCGTGACCACTTTCCCTCATGTTTCCGTATTCACGAAGGGTGATGATAGTGCTAAGACGGTCCCGGTACGGTGCTGTTTCTGATGGACGTGTTTTGGGCCTTTTCCTTCCATTGACGCCAGCAGTTTTGACAGGATTTCCCCAAGAAGCACACATTTTGTTGGAAGCGGGTTTTGGCCGAATTGTGTTTCTCAGTGCTGTGTTCGTCGTGTTTCACTCACGGTACCAAAGCACCTTGATTCCTATTCCACCTTCCATAATGCCGTCGTGACTTCAAGGGCTTTCCCCTCACACTTTATTACTTAGTTCTACATCCTGGATCCTTCCCAGGCCCCTACACCCAATGTGGATTCGGTGTCCCCAGTGAAAAGGCTGCTGTTCGCTGGAGGTGTTTTCCTGGACGCTCTGCTTTATTACCAATGAGAAGGGCGCTGAGTCCTCGAAAATCCAGAGGTTTTCATTCATGCGCCCTTACTCACGAGAGATGATGATCGTTGATAATTCCCTGGACTTTGTGGGGTCTCAGAGACCACTATGTGGCACTCTCATCAGGCTTCCGTGACCACTTTCCCTCATGTTTCCCTATTCGCGAAGGTGATGATAGTGCTAAGACGGTCCCTGTACGGTGCTGTTTATGACGGACGTGTTTTGGGCCTTTTCGTTCCATTGCCGCCAGCATTTTTGACAGGATTTCCCCAGGGAGCAAACATTTCGTTGGAAGCGGGTTTGGCCGAATTGTCTTTCTCAGTGCTGTGTTCGTCGTTTTCACTCACGGTACCAAAGCACCTTGATTCCTGTTCCACCGTCCATAAGGCCGTCGTGACTTCAAGGGCTTTCCACCCACAATTTGTTTCTTGGTTTTAAGGGCTGGATCCTCCCCATGCCCCTACACCCAATGTGGAATCGGGGTCCCCAGTGAAAAGGCTGCTGTTCGCTGGAGGTGTTTTCCTGGACGCTCTGCTTTATTACCAATGAGAAGGGCGCTGAGTCCTCGAAAATCCAGAGGTTTTCATTCATGCGCCCTTACTCACGAGAGATGATGATCGTTGATAATTCCCTGGACTTTGTGGGGTCTCAGAGACCACTATGTGGCACTCTCATCAGGCTTCCGTGACCACTTTCCCTCATGTTTCCCTATTCGCGAAGGTGATGGTAGTGCTAAGACGGTCCCTGTACGGTGCTGTTTATGACGGACGTGTTTTGGGCCTTTTCGTTCCATTGCCGCCAGCAGTTTTGACAGGATTTCCCCAGGGAGCAAACATTTCGTTGGAAGCGGGTTTTGGCCGAATTGTCTTTCTCAGTGCTGTGTTCGTCGTGTTTCACTCACGGTACCAAAGCACCTTGATTCCTGTTCCACCGTCCATAAGGCCGTCGTGACTTCAAGGGCTTTCCCCTCACACTTTGTTTCTTGGTTCTAAGGGCTGGATCCTCCCCAGGCCCCTACACCCAATGTGGAATCGGGGTCCCCAGTGAAAAGGCTGCTGTTCGCTGGAGGTGTTTTCCTGGACGCTCTGCTTTATTACCAATGAGAAGGGCGCTGAGTCCTCGAAAATCCTGAACCTTTTCATTCATGCTCCCTTACTCACGAGAGATGATGATCGTTGATATTTCCCTGGACTGTGTGGTGTCTCAGAGACCACTATGGGGCACTCTCGTCAGGCTTCCGCGACCACTTTCCTCATGCTTCCCTATTCACGAAGAGTGATGATAGTGCTAAGACGGTCCCTGTACGGTGTTGTTTCTGACGGACGTGTTTTGGGCCTTTTCGTTCCATTGCCGCCAGCAGTTTTGACAGGATTTCCCCAGGGAGCAAACATTTCGTTGGAAGCGGGTTTTGGCCGAATTGTCTTTCTCAGTGCTGTGTTCGTCGTGTTTCACTCACGGTACCAAAGCACCTTGATTCCTGTTCCACCTTCCATAAGGCCGTCGTGACTTCAAGGGCTTTTCCCATCACACTTTGTTTCTTGGTTCTATGGCCTGGATCCCCCCAGGCCCCTACACCCAATGTGGAATCGGCATCCCCAGTGAAAAGGCTGCTGTTCGCTGGAGGTGTTTCCCTGGACGCTCTGCTTTATTACCAATGAGAAGGGCGCTGAGTCCTCGAAAATCCTGAACCTTTTCATTCATGCTCCCTTACTCACGAGAGATGATGATCGTTGATATTTCCCTGGACTGTGTGGTGTCTCAGAGACCACTATGGGGCACTCTCGTCAGGCTTCCGCGACCACTTTCCCTCATGTTTCCCTATTCACGAAGGGTGATGATAGTGCTAAGACGGTCCCTGTACGGTGTTGTTTCTGACGGACATGTTTTGGGCCTTTTCGTTCCATTGCCGCCAGCAGTTTTGACAGGATTTCCCCAGGGAGCAAACATTTCGTTGGAAGCGGGTTTTGGCCGAATTGTCTTTCTCAGTGCTGTGTTCGTCGTGTTTCACTCACGGTACCAAAGCACCTTGATTCCTGTTCCACCTTCCATAAGGCCGTCGTGACTTCAAGGGCTTTCCACTCACACTTTGTTTCTTGGTTCTAAGGGCTGGATCCTCCCCAGGCCCCTACACCCAATGTGGAATCGGGGTCCCCAGTGAAAAGGCTGCTGTTCGCTGGAGGTGTTTTCCTGGACGCTCTGCTTTATTACCAATGAGAAGGGCGCTGAGTCCTCGAAAATCCTGAACCTTTTCATTCATGCTCCCTTACTCACGAGAGATGATGATCGTTGATATTTCCCTGGACTGTGTGGTGTCCCAGAGACCACTCTGGGGCACTCTCGTCAGGCTTCCGTGACCACTTTCCCTCATGTTTCCCTATTCACGAAGGTTGATGTTAGTGCTAAGACGGTCCCTCTACGGTGTTGTTTCAGACGGACGTGTTTTGGGCCTTCGTTCCATTGCCGCCAGCAGTTTTGACAGGATTTCCCCAGGGATCAAACATTTCGTTCGAAGCGGGTTTTGGCCGAATTGTCGTTCTCAGTGCTGTGTCCGTCGTGTTTCACCCACGGTACCAAAGCCCCTTGATTCCTGTTCCACCTTCC
>NW_023235726.1:0-321 GCF_002007445.2 Ailuropoda melanoleuca | reverse complement strand
TTCAAGGGCTTTCCCCTCATACTTTGTTTCTTGGTTCTAAGGGCTGTATCCTCCCCAGGCCCCTACACCCAATGTGGAATCGGGGTCCCCAGTGAAAAAGCTGCTGTTCACTGGAGATGTTTTCCTGTACGCTCTGCTTTATTAATAATGAGAAGGGTGCTGAGTCCTCGAAAATCAGGAAGATTTTCATTCATGCTCCCTTACTCACGAGAGATGGTGATCATTGATATTTCCCTGGACTGTGTGGTCCCTCAGACACCACTATGTGGCACTCTCGTCAGGCTTCCGCGACCACTTTCCCTCATGTTTCCCTATTCACGA
>NW_023235725.1:0-3267 GCF_002007445.2 Ailuropoda melanoleuca | reverse complement strand
GGCATTCCCTAGCTCTGTGATCTTTGGCAAAGTACTATACTCTATCCCTCAGTATACTCATTGGCTAAACCGGGGACATAATAATAAAAGCTTTAAGGTTGTTGTGAGGTTTAAATAAGATAACCCAGGTAAAGCCCTTCCAATAGTTCCTGACACAGTTTTAATAAACAGAACAAGCAAGTGAGAGAGAAAGAGAGAGAAGAAAAATGAGAGCACAGATAAGGTCATATTATACCTAACTTTTTAATACTTAATTTATCTTGATGTCAATACATTTTAATACCTTCTTGGTTATCCTTACATTTTTACTATAATGTTTAATATAATGAGTTAATATTACATATGCTCACACACTCTTACATATGCAGAGACTGCTTCTAGGATGAAGTGTATATATCCTTCTGCCTCTTCACATTACATTGCATATAGATTTTCACTTTTTTAAAGAGATGCATAATATTTCATTTTATGGATGAATCTTACTATTTGTGAAGCTTAGGATGTTTCTAGGTTTAAATATACATATATGTATTTACCAAAATGCCGCAATCAACAACCCTGTAATCTNACCAAAATGCTGCAATCAACAACCTTGTAATCTAGTTTTGCATACATGTGCAAATAGATCCATGGGATAGAATCCTACAAACAAAACGATTGACTGGACATTTATATGCATCTTTACTTGGAGGACTGTTGCCTAAATGGAGATGCTTTCTTATGTCCTTTGCCCATTTTCTACTGTTTGCTTTTCTTTTACTTACTGATTTATAAAGATGTTTGTCTATTACAAAATTATATAGCTTGTGTCATATGTGTGACATATTTTTCTCTCATTTTTCATTTGCTTTTTTGTTTAGTTATACATTTTGTTGTGCAGATATTTTTACATACTCAAATGTACANTGCCCATTTTCTACTGTTTGCTTTTCTTTTACTTACTGATTTATAAAGATGTTTGTCTATTACAAAATTATAGAGCTTGTGTCATATGCGTGACATATTTTTCTCTAATTTTTCATTTGCTTTTTTGTTTAGTTATACATTTTGTTGTGCAGATATTTGTACATACTCAAATGTACAAATCAATTTCTTTTTAATTCTGGGTTTTTGACAAGCTAAGAAAGGATTTCCCCACTCACTACCAGATTATAAAATAGAAAAAGTAATCTCTATAATTTCTTTTAATTCTGTGGCTTCATGTTTTAAAATTTGCANTTCCCTCTCTCGCTGGCTGTCTCTATCTCTGTCAAATAAATAAATAAAATCTTTAAAAAAAAAAAAAATGTACAAATCAATTTCTTTTTAATTCTGGGTTTTTGACAAGCTAAGAAAGGATTTCCCCACTACCAGATTATAAAATAGAAAAAGTAATCTCTATAATTTCTTTTAATTCTTTGGCTTCATGTTTTAAAATTTGCCNAAAATAGAAAAAGTAATCTCTATAATTTCTTTTAATTCTGTGGCTTCATGTTTTAAAATTTGCCTTAAACTATGTAAAATCACTAATGATCAAGTGGTGTTAGCTTACAAAAAGTCAGCTTCAAACAAACATATTTCTTGACCAGGTTGAAATTGAGTGTGTGTGTGTGAGAGAGAGAGAGAGAGAGAGAGAGAGAGAGGGAGAGAGAGAGAGAGGAAGGGAGGGAGAGAGTGAAGGGGGGAGGGAGGGAGAGGAACAGAGGGGAACAAGCGGGGAGAGAGAGAGAGAGAGAGGGACACAATGTGTAATCATGCATGTGTGAGATGTGAAGACATGTAGTAATAAGTCAGCGGGTTCCGTCCCGGTTCCCATGGTCATCTAATTGTCTCCAAATGATTTAGTGAATATCCATCTCCCACTCTATGGGCCTGTTTTGGACTGCATACTCTGCTCTAAGGATGGATCTGTCTAAATTACTGTGGCTGTTAAATATATTCCAATGTCTGATAGAATCAATGTTCTCTCATAATTCTTCTGCAGATTTCTTTTTCTGTGTACTACATGATGCATGTTTTCCTAAATGAACATAATCATTTTGGTTGATCCAAATATAAAAAAATCTTGCTAATATCTTGCTTGAGAGTGCAGTATTAGTTTAATTTAAGGAGATATGACAAATGTATAGTGAGTTTTCCTAAGAAAGCATATGTCTTCCAATTTAATCAAATCCTCTTTTGTATATTCCTCAAAAGGGTGGTCAAATTTTTCTTTATAATGCTTCCACATTTGAAATCTGCTACTTTACTGAATTCTCTGTTTTTAACAATTTTACAAATGATTCTTTTGTGTTTTCCAGTCATGCATTCATATTAATGTAACTAATAACGTTTGTCATACCACTTCAAATCTTTATATTTTTTATTCTTATCTGATTACATTGGCTGGTGTGTGACTATTAACTTCAGTGGTAATGTTTCTAAAACTTTTTAAGCCTGATGTTGGCTAAATACCCACTAAGAAGATATTTCAATAGAAATAAGTGTAAAGTTCTATAATTTAATTTGCATTTGGATGACTACATGGTTTTTCTCCTTTATTATATTGAGAACATTCACAATATTGAATCATTCCCACATTTATAAAAGAAACCCCATTTGGTGGTATATTATTATTTTGATAAACTGCTAAATTCTATTCATTCAAGATCAGAGAGAATAAACATACCTCTCTGTTTCTTTCTTCAGCCCTGATTCTCTGATGTGCTTCAGTGAGGAAAAAGGTCTGTATAAACCTGTCTACCTTGGCTTCTTATGGCCTCAGTCATGAAATCTTTGTAAAGGGTCATTTTAGGACGGTGATGCTTACTTTTAGAGAGGCTTATGCCCTCGATGTGGTGACCTCAGGCTCTCCAGGAGGACCTAAGCCACAACAGACCAGGCATGGACATTCACGCCAAGGGGACTGCTCTTCTCGGTCTGCGCTAGGGCCCCTGCCTCTCCTCCAGGCCAGTTGGTGGTGTGTGGAGGATGCGGCCGCAGACCAGCCCCACCTAGCCCCAAGGGCCTCGCCTCCTGGGTGGGCCAGCGGGGGTCCTCTGAGGCAGCGGTCTCACTGCCCTGTCCAGGATGGGTCCTCCCACTAGTGGGGAGGACAGTACTGCTGTGCTGCTCTCTGCTTTGCCGCCAGCACCTTGCACCCGCCATCCATGGTGCCTCTGGAGCTCCAAGTTGTCCCTCAGGTGCCTGAGGCCGAGCAGTGGCTTCCTTTCCAGTTCCCAGCGACCCCTTGGGTCACCGCTCCTGGTGACTGTCCAAGCAGCGGGGGTGCAGTCGATAAGGGAAGTA
>NW_023235724.1:0-1026 GCF_002007445.2 Ailuropoda melanoleuca | reverse complement strand
GCCGGGATCACGCCCTGAGCCGAAGGCAGATGCTTAACCGCTGTGCCACCCAGGCGCCCCCAGTATGAGCTCATCTTATCCCATTCTACCTGTGATGGCCATATTTCCAAATAAAACCACGTTCTAAAACTCCAGGAAGGACACGAATTTGGGGGCACACTCTCCAGCCCAGCAAAACTGATAGGGCTCCCCTTTTGCCTTCAGCTCTTGCAGGGATGATGCCCTTGCCTGGCCACTGTGGCTGCTACAGTGATGGATCCCTTTAGACTCTTGTTGGCTTCCTAATTAGGGAACAGCCAGTGTTCCCTAATTAGTGCCTTTTGCTCTATCACAGAAAGTTGTGGGCGAGCAAGAAAAGGCTGAGGACTCTGGAGAGAGGAAATCCAGTCTTACACTGGCAATCCAGAGGGGATGGTTCAGATCTAGGGTCCCGGGAAGGCAGCAAACGCTTGTTTCTTCCGCCCACACTGTAGGACGGGAGGGTGGGGCTCCTGAGTGTTGGGACTGACTCTGAAGTCTCCCCTGGGAATGAGGGGACATCGTTTTCATGGGAACTTGGCACTGTTCCTACGAACCCTTCTAGAATCATGCAGTTTGAATTGCAACTTGTCTGCAGAGTCAATACACATCCGTCCCTGCTTTGCCAGCAGAAAGGGCCTGGATATGTGATGTTGGGCAGGGACGTATTTGAAGTCCAGAGCGCATGGGCTGGAGCATGGGAAGGTGGGTTTCGGACACGCTTCTCTCACACCTTGGGGTCAGTCGTGTCCTGGGGCAACTGGCAAGGTCCAGCTTCTAAATGGACCCCATCGCACTCTGTCATTGACAGCGGGGATGGGCTCGGTTTGGTTTCCAGGAAACAGAATAAATACAAAAGCAATTGTACTGCAGGGGTGCAGTGGCCAGGCGTGGGGGAGGTCAGAGCGCTTTGTCCAATTGGTTCTCAAGCACGTGAAATCCATAACAGGGCTGCGGGAGGGACAAAAATACTAACCTTGTTAAGTAAAACTAAGGTGTCTTAAAAAA
>NW_023235723.1:0-1026 GCF_002007445.2 Ailuropoda melanoleuca | reverse complement strand
TCATTCATTCATTCATTCATTCATTCATGTATTCATGTGTTTATACTAGTATGAACTCATGGCTATTTGTTTTATTCTATGGGCTCTAATCTAATTATATTATCATTTACATTGTACCTCAGATTGTTCCAGCTTTGGCCATCGGAAGCGCTTTCAGGTTGGGTCCTGTGTTCTTTGACTCCTGTGCCTTCATGCTTCTTTGGGCACTTTCTCGCCTGTTGGCACCACAAGATGTCTCACGTCTCTGCTCTCCAAGCTGGATCGACCACTTCTCAAAGAGCGCTGGTGCCCTTTAAAGGATCATAGTATTTAAAGACCAACCTCTGGGCACTAGGTGGGCTCCCGGGCATTGGGGTGTCATGGCTTCTAGGCCTTCTCAGCAGTCAGAGCTAGGAAATGTTATGTATGTGTAATAAGCCAAGTGTATGCACCTATTTGTTTATTTCTTCATCTGTTGAACTGTGTACATATTTAAAAGAACATGAAAGTTTGTAATGATATCCCTGATTCCAACCATCGCCACAGGGTTTATTCCAGCCTTTCCCCTTTGCCTAACTGCAGCTCTTTCTCTGTGGTGAGAAGTCTGGTTCTCATGATCAATGCTGTTCTTACTGTTCTGTTCAACCCTAGTCTATGCGTAAAGTAATTTGAGAATTGCTAACCCACAGTCTTCTGAGAAGCGAGTTCATTGTCGTGCAATATTTGCGTAGAGTTCTTTTTGTCTTAAGCCTTACAGTGCCCTGTTAAAATACTGTTCTCAAAGTTCCAAAGTTCTTTTCTTCACCCCTTTCTGTGTGGTTATGTTATTCTTTTGTAAAACACTTAGGCTAATTTGTTATGGTGTATATTCCTTTTGGGTTCCCTCCCACACCCTGATTGATTTGGTTTTTTAAATTTATGTACAACAAACTTCACACTTTGTGGTGCACGGTCTGTGGGTTTTGTTTTGTTTTAAGATTTTATTTGTTGGAGAGCGAGAGAGAGCACATGAGCTGGGAGTTGGTGGGGGGGGGGGGGGGGGGGGGA
>NW_023235722.1:0-1026 GCF_002007445.2 Ailuropoda melanoleuca | reverse complement strand
GACATGGCTGGGCTGACCTTCATGGATCGCTGCTCGGTGACCCAGGTGGGACCAGGATGCCTCAGTGGGGAGCGGTGGGGGTGGACGGTGACTGGGAAGGCTGCCCATCTCCCTCCTCTGGGCACCCTGGCACATTAAAGACCCCTGGTTTTTATACCCCCAGGGGCAAGACAGGGGCTGGGGAGCCTGTGGTGGGGCGGTTTTCTAAGTTCAGCTGAAGAGGAAGAAAGCTTCTCTCCCCATAGCCCTGAGTCTAGGGCACGGGGTGTTCCCATCTCCCTGAGCAGGGGACGAGCCCGGAGGAGCTCGGCTTGCACGTCTGCACACCCAGCCAAGCCGCCCTGTCTTGGGCAGGACGGTAAACCTTCCGTCCCCTGTCTCTGGGAGCACACTTCTGTGTGTGAACTTAAATCCAGTAAATTTTCTCTGTATTTCCGGCGTGCTGGCGACGGGGCTGGTAGTCAGGCCACGGCTCATATTCACACAAGGCGCTGGGAGCCTGTGGTTTGCTTTCACGGCCTCGTGCCCGTGAGCGTGCCCCACCCCCGGGAGCGGGGCTGCAGACACCGGACACTTACTTTCTATCCTCAGCTTCTTCTGCTCCAAGATGTGCATCTCCTTCTTCAACATGTGCAGGGAGGCCAGCTGCTCCTCCCTCTCCTGTGTGACCGTCACCATCTCTTGCTGCAGGCGGAGCCAGGTCACCTGGGCCTGCGTCACGTTGGTGGTGTGCTCTTCGATCAGCTTGGTCAGTCTTTTGATTTCAAGCTCCAGAGGCCCCACTTCTTCCCCCTACAAGTGATATTCACCAAAAAGCAAAGCAAGCCTCCTTGTTTTCAGAGGTCTGCTTTCCGGGGGGGCTGAGGAGGGCCGGGCCCCCGTCTGAGACCACGCATCTGTGCGAGGACGGGGCTGGGCATGTCCTCGGGTGCTCTAAGGGTCCCACCGTATGCCCCCGATCCACTGTGGGAGGCCTGTGGCCCCCTCCCCACCACGCCACAGCCTTGTGGGGCTAAGGGCAGGGTT
>NW_023235720.1:0-1026 GCF_002007445.2 Ailuropoda melanoleuca | reverse complement strand
TTTTTTGGCTTGTGTGGAGAATGCTTGGTCAGTTTGCACATGGCAGCGGTCCAATGCAAATGAAAGATATTTTAAAAACGAGTATTAGATTTCAGATAGATTCTGATAAACTGGATAAGTTACTAGAATTACTGAATACAGTTAAAGAGTAGCCAGATACCCGATGAAGGAAAATGTAGGTAGGAAACTATTGGTTATATATAAATTTTAAGCACTGTAATAGATAAAAAACTGATTAAGTAATGTACTGTTTTTAAAAATGGTAGCTCATTGGGTTAAATAGTTATTAGAACATGTGACAACCATGAGGTAATCTTTCCATCCTGTTCAGCATGGGTCTTATCTTACCTAAGGTCACTGTGTAATTTTAGGCTTTACAAATTGAATAGACATTTGGAAATTTTGCAGAAGGTTTAATTTAATTAAAAAAATTTCTTTTTGGATTAGAAATTTAAAGGAACTGAAACTGGGAGAAGAGAGATGTAGTCATTTAAATAATGGTTGTTTTCAAGTGTATATAAATCCTCGCTAGAGAGAAATGATCAAGAGTATTTTCTCTCTGTTTAGGAAAACAAAAATGTAAATGTGACATAAAAGTATTTGTAAAGGAAAAAAGATTCCTTACCTAGGATGTTAAAGTTCTAAAAGTAGGGAGGATTATAAATATTTCCTTTATATACCTTGATATTCATAAGGATATTCTTCTGGGTATGGAAGTATAAGTGGATCTCTACATGCTGATAAAAACTGACCAGTTTTTTAGGTGTATGCTGTTGGTGACAATGAGATTGGAATGAAAAAATGTGAAGGTATCTGTGCACATTGTTTAGCATTATCAGAAGAGTAACTGAAGATGCAGACCTTGCACATAAGAAGGTATCATTATCTTTGTGGCGTCCATTCACACAATATTCATTTGTATATTTACAGGATGCATAGGGGTCACTGTGGTAGATAGAGCACAAAGTATAAGAGAAGGTCTTTCTCCTCAAGACGCTTTTGGTATTGTTACATGTGCACACATGA
>NW_023235719.1:0-1026 GCF_002007445.2 Ailuropoda melanoleuca | reverse complement strand
TTCTTTCTTTCTTTCTTTCTTTTTTTCTTTCTTTCTTTCTTTCTTTCTTTCTTTCTTTCTTTCTTTCTTTTGATTTATTTATTGATTTCAGTGCACAGGGAGGATAGATAAAGGGAGAGGCAGAGAGACACATAAACAGACTCCACATTGAGTGTAGAGCCCAACTTCAGGCTTGATCTCACAACCCTGAGAGCACGACCTGAACCAAAGAAAAAAGCTGGACCCTTAACTAACTGTGCCACCCAAGTGCCCCATACTTACACATTTCTAAGTCTCTTCTAGGTTATATTAAAAATCTGAGCAGTTTAGTTGAAAGCTGCATTCTAGAAGATGGTTGCAGAGTAGGGAACCTTGCCTCGTCTGGTCCCTTGAAATTAGCTGGATAGCTATGAAACCATTCTGAAGACACATGAATTCAATCTAACATGTAAGAAAATATACCTGGAACTACACAAGCAGAAAAACAACTACTTTTTCAAGGTAGGAGGTGCAGAATCATGAATCTTTGGGAAATATCAGAAGATAAAGAGAGTGGGGAGGGAGCCTCCATAAGCTGGTCACTGGAAAGTGATATAACATTGGATCTCAAAATTGGAACCCTTAGGAATCTGCTCCAGTGAAAGACATTGCTCTCTGAAAGGGGCACAGGCAATGAAAGCAGAATCCTAGGTGGGTCACTATGGCCTCAAGATCTCAGAAGACACAGAAAGAATGGGGGTGTCTCATCCAATACAGTGCCCAAGATGTACAGCAGAGAACCTGGTTACGGTCATTGAGCCTAGAAGAGACTCGGCACCATAAACCTAGAGCTGGGCTGGTAGGGAGATAGCTCTTTACCTGAGCACCCTGAAAAAGACTGGAATGTGAGGGCCATTTAATATCGCCTGTGAGCGTTGAAATGGCTGTGCCCACGACTAGGCAACAGCTTTCAGGGTGATAGTGGTCCCAGAAAGGGTAGTAGGATGGCACCCAGCCATGACCTGGGAGCAGTGGAGCAAGGTGTGTGCGTGAGCCCACAGTCACTTG
>NW_023235718.1:0-1026 GCF_002007445.2 Ailuropoda melanoleuca | reverse complement strand
AAAAAAAATTGAAAAATAGAATTACCATATGATCCAGCAATTTCACTTCTCAGTATATACTCAAAAGAACTGAAAGCACGGTATCAAAGAGATACTTGACAACCATGTTCACTGCAGCATTATTCACAATAGCCAACAGATGGAAGCAACAATGGATGAACAAAATTTGGCACACACAAGGGAATATTAAAAATATTTTAAAAACCTTAAAAATGAAAAATTCTGATACGTTACAACATGGACGAACATTGAGGACATTATGCCAAGTGAACTAAGTTGGTCACAAGAAGACAAATACTGCAAGTTCCACTTCTATTAACTACCTAAAATAGTCTAATTCATAAAGAGAGAAGGTAGAATGGTAGTGCCAAGGGCCCGTGGAGGGGGAGGAAGTAAATAGGAAGGTGTTTAACGGACACAGAATTTCAGTTTTACAAGGTGGAAAGAGTTCTGGAAATTTGTTGGTGCATATAATTAACACTAATTAACCAAACACTTTAGAATGGTTAAAATGGCAAACTTTATGTTATGTGTATTCTACCACAATTAAAAAAATTTGGGAGAGGCGCAGTCAGTTAAGTGTCCAACTCTTGGTTTAAGCGCAGGTCATGATCTCAGGGTCGTGAGATCGAATGCCACATCCAGCTCCACGTGGAGTCTGCTTGCGACTCTCTCCCTCTTCCTCTGCCCCTCCCACTCCTGCTCTCTCTCTCAAATAAATAAATGTTTAAAAAAAATTTTTTTAAGTGAGGATAATGGTTGACTCTGGAGGGAGAAGTGGCACTACAGTGGTGAATTTTGTGACAATTTGGCTAGGCCACAGGGAGCTGAGATATTTGGTCAAACATTATTCTAGGTGTTTCTGTGAGGGTGTTTTAGATGAGTTTAACATTTAGGGGCGCCTGGGTGGCACAGCGGTTAGGCGTCTGCCTTTGGCTCAGGGCGTGATCCCGGCGTTAAGGGATCGAGCCCCACATCAGGCTCCTCCACTGTGAGCCTGCTTCTTCCTCTCCCACTCCCCCTGCT
>NW_023235717.1:0-1026 GCF_002007445.2 Ailuropoda melanoleuca | reverse complement strand
ACAGAAATGCAAACAAATCGGAAATCCAGTAACACCCGCTGCTTTATCAACGTGCAACATAACGTGATCCAGGGGCAAATCCAACACCGGCATCATTTCCATGTCGTGACAAACATAAATGGTATTTCAAGTTATCTGTAAAAACCCCAACGTGAGATAAAATACCTGTTTGTTTGCTGGGGACTGAGTTACGGGTACCGTTTGCGGACACTCCCGAGATTTGTGGCGCACGTTCATCAGTAAAGGAAATGGCAGATTTTGGGTGGAGGTGAGTGAAAATGAAGATGTGCATTCTGCCGCTCCCAATTCAGACACTCCAGATCAAGACCCCTGAAGGGCGAGTGGAGGTTTACCCCCTCGAGGAGGTGCTGGTATTTAAGAAAGAGGAGTTCGCTCCTCCTGCGAAGAGAGCATCAGTGCCCATGGTCCCCTCTGATGTCACCCCAGACCATCTCCTCCTCGCCTTCCTCCACACCTTCACACACACACACAGCCTTGACAGTGCAGGTCACACTTGGTGTGACCCCCTGAACCTCACGCAGAGCCTGCCTGGGGGTGGGGAGAGGCTTCTGTGATTGGTGGGGAGCCAGGGCTCACAGGGGCAGCTTCTGAGGAAATCAGAGGAGGGCCACTAGCCTTCTGGAAAGTTCTCTCCTCCATACGTGGGGTCTCCTCAGGGAAGAAAAACGGTCTGCTCCTTGGGTGGAGACACTAGGATAGTCAGAGCAGCATAATTCCTCCCAGAATGAGAGTAGGGCTAACATCCCCTTGGGGCAGAGCACTGTCCTGTTGCTGTGAATGCAGAGCAGAGGACAGGGTCACCTGTCCCCACAATGGGCTCCCGTTGATAGGGGAGCCTGCCTTGAAGTCATTTGAGAGGAGGTGTAACGGAGTGGTTGGGAAGCAAACTCCAGACCACACTGCTTAGAAACCCCAGCCACTCAGGTGGCTTTGGGCAGGTTACTTAACCTTTGCGCGCCTGTTTCCTCCTCTCCAAGATGACAATAGTAACAGTACTGACCTCAT
>NW_023235716.1:0-1026 GCF_002007445.2 Ailuropoda melanoleuca | reverse complement strand
TCCCTTCGGATCACTACATTTGTATCTTTGGGATAAATACCTTGTAGTGCAATTGGTGGGTGGTAGGGTAGTTCTACTTTTAACTTCTTGAGGAACCTCCATACTGGTTCCCAGAGTGGCTGCACCAGCTTGCATGCCCACCAACAAGGTAAAAGGGCTCCCCTTTCTCTGCATCCTCGCCAACATCTGTTGTTTCCAGACTTGTTAATTTTAGCCATTCTGACTGGTGCGAGGTGGTATCGGATTGTGGTTTTGATTTGTATTTCCCTGGTGCCAAGTGATGTGGAGCATTTCTTCATGTGTCTGTTGGCCATTTAGATGTCTTCTTTGGAGAAATGTTCTGTTCATGTCTTCTGCCCATTTCTTGATAGGATTATTTGTTTTGGGGGTGGTGAGTTTGATAAGTTCTTTATAGACCTTGGATATTAGCCCTTTATCTGATAAGTCAAGTGCAATTTTCTTCTCCCATTCCGTAGGTTGCCTTTTACTTTTGTTGACTGTGTCCTTTGCTGTGCAGAAGCTTTTTGTCTTGATGAAGTCCCAATAGTTCATTTCTGCCTTTGTTTCCCTTGCCTTTGGAGACGTGTCTAGCAAGAAGTTGCTGTGGCCAAGGTCAGAGGTTGTTGCCTGTGTTCACCTCTAGGATTTTGGTGGATTCCTCTCACATTGAGGCCTTTCATACATTTTGAGTTTATCTTTGTATTTGGTGTAAGAAAATCATCCAGTCTCTATATGTGGCTGTCCAGTCTTCCCAGCACCATTTATTGAAGACACTGTCTTTTTCCATTGTATATTCTTTCCTGCTTTGTTGAAGATTAGTTGACCATAGAGTTGAGGGCCCATTTCTGGGCTCTCTATTCTGTTCCATTGATCTATGTGTCTGTTTTTGTGCCACTACCAAATTGTCTTGATGATTACAGCTTAGTAATAGAGCTTGAAGTCTGGCATTGTGAAACACCAGCTTTGGTTTTCTTTTTCAACATTCCTCTGGCTATTCGGGGTCTTTTCTGGTTCCATACAAATTTT
>NW_023235715.1:598-792 GCF_002007445.2 Ailuropoda melanoleuca | reverse complement strand
CTCGTGCGTGGATTAGGCCTGTCCCTCTGTTGCTGTTCCAGCCTCTTGAGATGAGAATATAAAAACTGCATTTTAGATTTTTCTATTCTTTTGAGTGTGTCTTGGATGGCTATGTATTTCTCCCTTAGGACTGCCTTTGCAGTATCCCATAGGTTTTGGACCATTGTGTTTTCATTCTTGTTGGTCTCCATAAA
>NW_023235715.1:0-172 GCF_002007445.2 Ailuropoda melanoleuca | reverse complement strand
TCTTTATTCTGGTTAAGAGTTGGCTTGTGTATCTTGCTGCTCCCCTGTTGGGGGCATATGTATTTATAATTGTCATATCCACTTGTTGGATACTTCCTCTTAGAATAATATAGTGCCCTTCTGTGTCTCTAACTATAGTTTTTAGTTTAAAATCCAATCTATCTGATATGAG
>NW_023235714.1:0-4390 GCF_002007445.2 Ailuropoda melanoleuca | reverse complement strand
AGAGGAAGGAAGGAAGGAAGGAAGGAAGGAAGGAAGGAAGAGAAACCTATGCTTTCCGCAGGAAAACAACAAACACATGAACACAAATATTTTCATACCTATTGAGAAAATTTATTGGGCTGCTAGAGAGCATCCCTTGGCCCTCAAGGATGCCTATCATATTCCTAGAGAAGTTTCTAGATTCAGGGATATAAAAGTAAATGGTATAAATTTTCCAGAGTTCATCATTATTATTAATATCTGACTATAAATAAACATTCAGCTTTTATTTTTCATTCATCATTGAGTATCATGAGCTCCACCAACAGTTCAGGAAAATAAATTCTAACTAAACTAAAACAAAAGAGAATTCTAAAAAAATCACTAAGAACAAAGTTAACAGCATTGAAGAAAAATGCCCTAAAAATTTAAAAAAAAATTAGGAAAGAAAAGATAGCTAATAAAAATACTCAATCACAGGAAAATGCAAATTAATACAACATAGTATTGTCTTGACTTTAGGATACTGAACAGTTCTATAATATTCAGTGCTGCAAAGAGAAAGGCAAACAGTACCTTTGAAATTATAAATCAGTGATCTTTTTGAAGTCAGATTTTTAATATTTATCAAAGCCTTTGACACTGCCATTCACCTGTACTCAAAGATGTATGAAGAATCAGAATCATTGCATTCAGGTTTGTATAGTACAAATTGCATATAACTTAAAGTTCTCTCAATGGAGAATGATAACATATATATCTGTACAATGGAATACAGAGCGATAATTTTAAGGGAAGCCATATAGGCATGGAATTATTTCATAGATATTAGGATAGGTATTGCATGGTTACATTATTAAGTAAAAAAGGCACTCCACAATAATATTTAGTAGTTTTCATTAGGGGAAAATATGTGAAACAAATATATATATGTATATATATATATATATATACACGCACATTCATAAATAAAAGTTTAATAATAATTTAAAAGGCCTAGAAAAACAAAAACAAACATCAGCATATTTATATCTGGAGAAAGAAATAAAGTAGATGCAGGGCTGCAGTGAAGGCAGACTTTCTGTTCTATATTTTCTGTACAATTTGACATTTATAACAAGTACATATCTAGCTCTAATTTGTATAATTCAAAACACATTAAAAAGTGGAAAAGCTAGATAAACCTCACTTTATTAAATTATGTTATTTTCTGTTGTTCACATTTACTCTTATTTAGGCCGTTGCTTTGACTTATATATAACCATACATACAAATAAATCTAAGTTAATGAACCTATTAACATTGATGCTGTAGAACACTGCTACCACAGTTTTCATACCACATTCTTAAATTTGCAAATTACTTGTAATTTTAAAAATATTTTATATATTGAAAAGAAAATATTCTATTGAAAACATAGCTGCCTAAATTAGAAGAAAGTATTATTTTTGACACTTTAAAGATCTTCATTTTCTTTAATGTGCTCTCAGAGAAAAAAAAAATCTCCTAACTTTAAGAAAGTCATTTTTCTGTATTAGAACAACTTAACCTTTCTGTTTAATTGCTCTGTAGTTGTGTATGTCTCTGTATGGATGTATGGATGTGTGTATAAGAATGCCTGATTCTGTGCATGAAGTATAAAATTCAAGATGAGCAAAGGCTCTGCTTTGTGATATCCTTGAGCAATCTGACCCTAATTCAGACTCCCAGTTTGTTTGTTTTTTTTAAATTAGTCAAACTCTCAGAAGCAGGTTGGTCTAAATCTGGAAAAATAAAGGTTTCAGGCCATTGACACACTGAAAGTGTATTTATTTAATATTGCTCAACAGAACAGCTTTCTGCATTACAAATTAATTAGCAAATGCAGTTAATTTTTCAGAATCTATTTTTAAGACTTAATTAAGTCTTCATCTTTGTTTTCAGTATTACTCTGTCTTTGAAAATAAAGTTATGGAAAGATTAGTCTCTCTCTAAGATTATTATGAATGTGAATAATTAGCTCTGCCATCATGCATTATATACATGTTGGACTTTTCCTTAATTGAATTTTTAACCATTACTATAAATACTCTAATTTAATTTGTTCTAAAGTGTCTTATTAAATAGCCCAGAGGTGTTGACTTATTATAGAGGTGAATCAAATGTTTAAACTGCACTTTGCTTTAAGAAAAAAAATAAAAGCAGCATAATTTTTTTTTTTTTGCTTTTAGTTCCTTTCTTTTTATGTATTTTCAATCTTCTGGAAAAATTGCAAGAACAGAATAAAAAAAATTTGATTAACCTATACTCTAGTTGACCAGTTGTTTATATTTTGTCTTATTTGATATTCTCTCCTCTCTCCCTCTTTCTCTCTGTCTCTCATCTTTGAGGATTATAATTGCACATATGTTTGACTGCTTGATGTTGCCTGATGGGTATACTCTATTCACTGTTTAAAAATCTTTTGTTTTCCTTTTTATTCTTCTGGTAGGATAATGTCTGTTGCTCTGTGTCCAAACTCACCATGTTTGTTGGCATCTCCATTAAGATTGTTAAGGCCATGTGAGGGATACCTGATTTCATTTCGTATACTTTACTTTTTAATTTTAGAATATCTATTAGCTTTTTAATGGCTTATATTTCTCAAAGATTCTCCATCTGTTTATTTTTTATGGCAATATTTCCCTTTAAGTCTAAGCATTTTTGTAATAGCTGCTTTGAAGGTCTGGTTTTCTACTTTCAACTTCAGCATTGGAGTAACTTCAGATTTGGTTACTACTGATCATTTATTTTCTTATCCAATGGTCCTATATTCCTTCTAGTTCTCACAGTTAGTATTTTGCTTTGTTTTGGTGTTTGGGGCATTGTGAATATTACATCGTAGACACTGAATTCAATTAACTTTCTTTGAAGAATGTTGAGTTTTGTTCTTTCAGGTAGATAATTTGGTTGGACTTAAATTCTAAACTCTGTCTCATCTTCAGTAAAGGAGTTAAAATTCCTGCTCTGTCTAATCTTTCATCTACTGCTATCTGTAGGACACCTTCGTGTACATAATTTATGGAAGAATCAAGGATATTGGGAAAGTTTATAGACCGGCTTTGGTCTATCCTCTCTGTGGATACTCCTTTTGCCACTATTCCCTGGATGTTTTAATTCCTTTGGTATTCCTGAACTCTGGTCTCACCTTTTCAAACTAGTTAGGCTCTGACTTTGCACTTCCTCACACTATATGGAGAGAAAAGCCATCCAAATTCAAACATCACCCAGTGAAAATTACTCTTCCTGAAATCATCTACCCTCCAATTCTGCCTGATTTAGGTTGTTTTCCAATATCGTCAGTAGTTGTTTTTTCAGCTTTTTCACAGTTTTCAATTGCCGTATATAAGGGGATGAGTCTCACACAAACTGCTGCACTGTTATCAAAAGTGGAAATGCTCTGTCACTAATTAATCATATTTGTTTTCAACTATGCATGCATTGCCATTTGAGGCACTGAATACTGGTCCTGTAAATATTATGCAAAAGATTTTATCTCAATATTTAAATTGTAAATAGTCTTTAAATCCTTTTACCCTCAAAAAGTAAAGTAAAATAGTAACTTAACATAGGAATCATTTTTGTGCCACCTATTTTGAAATTACTAACAAGAACCATATGACAGGAGTACTATTATTTTAATCATGAGTAATTGAGGCTCAGGAGTTGGATATCTTATATGAGGTCAGAAGATTGCTAGACTCTACCAAAAAAAAAAATTAGTTCAGAGTTCCAGAATAACCTAAACATGCTAATACTTCTATTTAAAAAAATAGTTCTTTTAGAAATATAGCTTTATTCATTTTAATGTAACTGTATTTCAAAACTGGAATCCTTTAGAAATTCCAACAAAAAAAGTTGTCATTGACTAATAAATAAAGAAGTGCCATAGTTGGGTTTTTGTTTGTTTGTTTGTTTTTAATTAGAACATTAGAACACTGTGAAGCCGTATGAAACAACCTTTGGCATTAGACTCAATGATTAAAAATAAGTTATTCTTAATTCAGGATAAAGCTTTTATTCTTCTAAATTCAGTCTAAAGCAGCCCACAGTTTAAGTCATATTTTTTAATGCTTACAATATTGGTGTCAAAATGAAAAAATTAATGAGGTGACTCATTACCAAATAGTTCTTAGGCTAGTTCTTATCAAAGTTTTCAGAATTATTTGTGACTTACTTGAAAAACAGTTCTGTTGAACATTTGGACTGAATTCCTCTATATCAGCAAATACAGGACCTGGTTAACAACAATCTCTAGATTTCCACAGCTGCTTAGCACAGGAAAATTTCCATTATAGTCAATCACCACAGTCACAGACTCAATGACATGTTGTCAGAAGATCAAGTCATCACCTATGTCTTCTAACTATTTGAGCAAACAAAATTGTATGGG
>NW_023235713.1:0-1026 GCF_002007445.2 Ailuropoda melanoleuca | reverse complement strand
AAAAAAATAGTCTTTCTAGGCTAAAGTCCAGGTATTAGCAGGGTTGATGTTTTCTGGAGGCTCTGAGGAGAAAACTATTTCCTTCCCTCTTTCGGCTTCTAAAGGTCACCTTCCACATGGTCCAACCTTACCTTGCTCCAGCCTCATTTCTGTCATCACATCTACTGCTGAATCTGGTCTTCTTCCTCCCTCTATTGGGACCCTTATGTTTACATTGGGCCCACCGAGATACTCCAGGGTGATCTCACACTTGGATATCCTTAATTTAATCACACTTATAAAGCCCCCTGTGTCATGTAAGGTGCTATTCATGTGGTTAATATTTTTGTAACCATGAAATAGGTAATATTTCAGTATGTTTGGATGGAAAATAGGAATTTCCTATAATATTGACTTTAACAATATTAGCAGGTTTTTTCGGCTAGTCTTGCTGTGTATTTTCATTCACAACACTTTTAGCATCAAATGTGTGGGTTTTTTCCTCTGCTGAATGACTTGGTCATTCTCTGATCTCTGGACACCTTCTGACTCAGTTCTGACACTAACTACCCAGAGTTAGTGTCTGTCGCCATGGGTTGAAGGGCTCAGTTTCACAACACGGTCTACTTCAGTTACCGGTTGTGGGTCCTAGGTTACCACCTGTACTTCCGACCAAAGACCTATAAATTGGGGGTTCCACAGCCCTGTTCTCAGGTTCTATAATTGGACAAAACAATTCAGAGATCTCAGGAAAGGGCTTTACCTACTCTTACTGGTTTATTATAAAAGATACAGCTCAGGAACAACTAAATGGAAGAAATGCAGAGGGTAAGATGTGGGAGCAGGGCAGGACGTCGCACTGAGCTTCCATGCCCTCTGGGGTACGCCACTGTCCCACACCTCAATGTATTTACAAACCCAGAAGCTCTCTGACCCTTGCTGTTTAGGGTTTTTATGGAGGTTTCGTTACTTAGGCATGGTTGACTGGATAATTGGATATAGGTGATTAACTCAATCTCCAGCCTCTCCCGTATTTCCCTGGGTGTC
>NW_023235712.1:0-1026 GCF_002007445.2 Ailuropoda melanoleuca | reverse complement strand
GTCAAAAGGCTAGGATGCTATTTCAAAATTCCAAGGTAGAAATTACAGTAACTTGAATTTAATGGATAGCTGTGGCAACAGTAAGCAGCAGTAACAATCTGAAAATATTTTGAAGATAGAGCCCATGAAATTTATTGATAGATTAATGTGGGGGTTGAAAGAAACTCAAGAGATCATGATGACACCTTGTTTTCTGGCTCTAGTAACTAGAAGAATGGAATTTTCCCTATCAGAATTATCCCACCTGCTGCTATAAATGTTTTTTTAACTGTACTTCTAAACCTATATTGTTATAAATCTACTACATCTACCGAGATGGAGAACACTTAGGGAGAAGGGTGTCAAGCATGGGTACAAAAAAGAATTCAGTTTTAGATGCATTAATTTGACCTCTCAGTGGATATATCTAAGATGATAGGGGCATGAGCCTGTAACTTAGGGGGGGAGGGGTGTTTGGGTCAGAGATAAATATCGCCATGTATTTGGAAACAAAACATTTATAAGTCTGGATTTCAAAGAAGACATATAAAGGAGACAGAGAATTAGCAGTGAGGTGGGAGGAGAACATCCCAGGGCCCCAACAAAAGAAAGTCAAAGATGAGGAATCAACACGCCTGCCAAATGCCATGAATAGGTTCAGGAACATAATGGTGAAGAATGGACTATTGGATTTCAGTGCTTTTCTGGAGCAGTTTTGGCAGATTTCTTGGCAGATTTCTTGGAAAGAAACCCTGTCGGTGTTTGTTCAAAAAGGAATAGAAGATGATGAAGATAGAAAACAATGAGAATAATTTTCTCAAAGAATTTTACTGTGAGGAAGAATAGGATGAAATTGAGTAGATAAAGCAGGATATGGAAACAAGGGAAAAGTTTTAAAATGTCTATATGTTTGGCATCTTTATATGCTGATGAGAATAATACTAGAAGGTAACATTCAAAAGCAAGAGGGAGCAAAGCAGGAAAGGCTTGGAATTAGAAAGGATTGTGTTCAACCAACAGAACAAACAAATGGCAGAGGGATTATAT
>NW_023235710.1:0-1026 GCF_002007445.2 Ailuropoda melanoleuca | reverse complement strand
CACTTTCTTATTTTTAAGCACAACAATTTGTTCCAAGTTTATCATATATACTTTTCGTCCTAATCCTGAAATTTAGTAATTCTTTCAAGGAACGCTTAATTTGCCTTTGTGGATTACATGAAGTGTCCTCCCTCATATATGTACTCATTTCCTTCCACCTAGGCTCTGAAACCCTGTTCTGAGCTGTCTCCACTTTGTCTGTGATGAAGCCCTTATTCTTTTTGGGATCCAACATGTTGCAAAGGGCCACTCTGTCCCCTCATGTGTAGATGACCTCTTCTTCCCTCTTGAGGTCCAACACTCAGTGCCAGAGCTGCACCCTGTGTGAATATCCTCTTCACCATGCTGGGCTCTATATCTGACTCAGGGCCCTTCCTAACACTGGTGCCTACACTAGACAGCTGCCTTACTCCTCATAGGCTCCAATACTTGCTCTGGGCCACTGGGCTCCTATGTTTTACTATCTGTGCTATAGGAGCCTACAGCCTGATTCCCTTTAATTGTGTTTGCAGTGAGTTGAAGAAGAAGAGGGTTAACTCTTTAAAGATTAAAGTTACATCAATTAGTACTCAAATGATAAATAATTAGATTTATAAATTGTCTCTCAGAAACCATAGTTATGGGAAAAAATAGCCCCTACCTATTAATGATCAGCTAGAACACAAAACATAGAAGATGACTCCAGATTCCCATTTGTACACAGATGAGTACCAAATGCATACTGCCATCCCAGATCTCCCTTTAGAACAAGAGACCCATGACAGTCTGCCTACGTGAAGTCTCCTCCTCAATGTTTTAAAGGCATTTAACCTACTGATTTCTAGTCAGGTCTTCTTCAGTGTTCCATAACCCTTCCAGTTAATGATACTTCTTTTGACCCATTAATGAAATCCAGAAACCTATGGATCAATCTTGCTGCTTTATGTTTCCTCCCTCCCACATCCAGTCTATTTATTGCCCCTTAGATCATTATATAATTTAAATGTATTCACTTCTGCCTATCTCATGTGCCACCACTCTGATCTG
>NW_023235709.1:0-1025 GCF_002007445.2 Ailuropoda melanoleuca | reverse complement strand
GTTTTTTTTTTTTTTTTTTTTTTTTTTTTTGGTCCCTTGGTCTCCTTATTAGTTCTGATGTTCCCTAGTATTTGTTAACCTTTTTGTTTGGGTGACATCCATTTTTAAATCTTTCCCAAATTCTTTTAAGAAACAAGTAGGATACAAATGTACACAATAAATAGCAGCAGGACAGTGAATGGTAATATACTTCAGTGTTTCTCAGTAGTCTGATGACCATTGATTCATAACAGAATCATCCAGATGCTTTATAAAATACCAATATCTACCACACTCCAGATTTCTGGGAGTTGGCCCTAAAGTCACTGATGAAGTGGTTAAGAGTAGTGATAACTAGAGTTACAGTGTTGCTATGAGATTTAGGGAAGGGTTCTTAACCTCTCTGAGCCTTTTCTCACCTATAAAAGAAAAAGTAGGGATGCCTGGGTGGCTCCATCAGTTAAGCGTCTGGCTTTGGCTCAGGTCATGATCCCAGGGTCCTGGGATCAAGCCCTGCATCGGGCTCCCTGCTGAGCAGGGAGCCTGATTGTCCCTCTTCCTCTGCCTCGTCCCTCTGCTCATGCTCTCTCTCTCTCAAATAAATAAAAATCTTAAAAAAAAAAACAAAAAAGTAACAGTACTTGTTCTGCTTTGTAAATACCAAAAGAGATAACCTATGTTAGAGGACTTAGAACAATCCTCATTGATCAGCACTAGGGACCAGGGTTTCATTTTTGCCCTGGGTCTCTATGGGTTTGGCCAGTGCAAAAGGGTGACCCTTTGTTTGGCTAACTTGAGAGCGACTCTATGGCTTCCAAAGAACCAGAACCCTTTCTTTCTATGCTATTTTGGGAATTTACTCACCCATTAGGATTTCTCTCATCACAACCGCAGTAAAGGAAGTTGGGACAGGTAGTTCACTCCCAGATGGCAAAGACATCACCCAGAAGGGCACAGTCCCTGAACTGGGCTGCATGATCCTGGCTGCTGGAGCCCAGTGGAAAATTCTGGAACACCAACTCTGAAGAGATTATTTTTATTCCTAC
>NW_023235707.1:0-1025 GCF_002007445.2 Ailuropoda melanoleuca | reverse complement strand
GGCTTCATAAGTATTCCATGACCATAGTGGAAGAGCTGCTAACGTTGTCCGGTTCACCACGAAATCCCCAGCCTCTAGAACAGAGCCCGCGACACACCATAAACATTTCCTGAATGAGTGCATGAGTCCTCTAGCATGCCTCCGAGGCCCTCCCCTCAAATCCACCAAAGGAACAGAAGCTGTGGCTACAAGCTTGCATGACATTTTATTCTCCTGCCTGGGGAAGGCGCTGCAAAGAGTTCGGGGAGGGAAATGGGAGGGTCCGCCCCGGATTTAGGAAGGCAGGAGCTGGCGATGGTCGCTGAAGATTCTGTGCTTCTCCCCAGGGTCGGCTAAGGCCCCAGAGGCTCCAAGACCTAGAGCGGAGAGAAGAGCCCGCTGTGGGCGGGTGTGTGCGGTTGCTGGGGAAATGGGGACTCAGAGCCACCTGCCTCTACTGAACACGCCCAGAGTTACATCCTGGAACCCAGTCAGGAGCCTGAGCGGGTTGTGGGGCTTTGCAGATGAAAATCAAATGACAGGAAACGGTGGGGAGCTCACTGTACGGGGTGACCCCAGACCTGCCAGCATCAGGTCCCAAAGGCTCAGTCTAGGGAGCTGCCAGAGCCACTCAGGGGGCCCTTCCCTGCCCCATGTCCTGCAGCCCTGGCCTGAGCTACAGACACACCCTGAGCAGCCCTGGAGGAAGAGACCGCAGAGCCCTCCCTCCTGGCAGGGTTCCTGAGCCCAGCTCTCAGACCCCAAGGGTCCTGGGCAAAGATGGTGCCTGGCTCCCAGCCCCCGGAACCAGTCCTGGGCTGGGGGGAAGGAGTTCCATCAGGGCTCTGATGTCTATGAGTATCCCGGGCTGAGACCGCTTCCTTGCTGTCAACATCCTTCCACATGATCATCTCATTCAATCCTTATTCGAAATAAGAAATAGGGGTTGTTATGAGCACTGGGTATTATATAAGACTGATGAATCACAGGCCTGTACCCCTGAAACAAATAATACATTCTAGGTTAATTGATTGGATTTAAATTAG
>NW_023235706.1:0-1025 GCF_002007445.2 Ailuropoda melanoleuca | reverse complement strand
TTTTTTTTTAAGATTTTATTTATTCATTTGACAGAGAGAGACAGCCAGCGAGAGAGGGAACACAAGCAGGGCGAATGGGAGAGGAAGAAGCAGGGTCCCAGCTGAGGAGCCCGACATGGGGCTCGATCCCAGAACGCTGGGATCATGCCCTGAGCTGAAGGCAGACGCCCAACGACTGAGCCACCCTATGTATTACTTTTTAAATCAGATAGAAAATATACAAACTAAGTTCAGTTGCCTATTAGGGTAGATAATACATCATTGGT
This sequence comes from Ailuropoda melanoleuca, assembly GCF_002007445.2. Taxonomy (NCBI): domain Eukaryota; kingdom Metazoa; phylum Chordata; class Mammalia; order Carnivora; family Ursidae; genus Ailuropoda; species Ailuropoda melanoleuca. Next base: position 759 of record NW_023235706.1, on the reverse strand, counting down.
CAAAACACAAATGAAATAAAAAATGCACAATATCAAATGAATTTATATGTAATACAAGAAGAGCCAGCCCCGAAGGACGACAACAACAACAAATATGAAACACCTAATTTCACCCACTTTTCAAGTTACAGATAAACTGAAGTTCGGTTTTGCCCTATGACTCAGTCCAAAACCTCTGTTCTGCTTTGGTCTGGGTCTTCGTCTGTAAAAGACCAAAAGGCCTGATGCCTATTTCCTGGTATCCTTGAATTTCTCACTTATCTCAATTTTATCTCCTGAGATAACCTAACCTGTCATTATTTCTGAGCAGCAAAGTAACACCAATATTACAAATAATGCGTGCCATTCACATTTATTCTTCATGATGAATATTAACTTTCAAATATATGTAGTTAAGCGTTATACATTAAACTTGGAGTAAACTCACCTTATAGGATTTATATATTACTATTCTATCGGGTAAAATATAACTACATGTTTCTTACCACCAGAGTAAAATGCTGTTATAATTAATGAGTACAAAAGCTATTAGTTATTTACTTCCATTTAAGTCATGAAAAATGACCTTTTTTAACGAAAATGCTCTATTTGGGAATTCTACACATCTTGTAAGAATGAATTAAAAACAGAATAATCAGCTCTGCCATCTCAATTTCACACGAAGAAAAACTCTAAACTCACAATAACAACCAAAATGAATCATACACACACAATAAAAATACATCAGAACTGTGAAGAAAAAGAAGGCATAAAAGAGAA
>NW_023235705.1:0-1025 GCF_002007445.2 Ailuropoda melanoleuca | reverse complement strand
TTCTTTAAAATTTATCATACTTATTTTTATATTTTGCTTCATTTTCCTATTTTCCTCTCAATCTATTTCAGTAAGTCTAAGATATGTTGTTTTTCACATTTTGATATCTCTGAAATCAGGATACCTCTTAAAATATATGGAGTCTTATAATCACTTTGGGTCCGAAGCCATATGCTCTGTCTTTGTAATTGTGTGCAGATACCTGACCTTCATCATTGCTGGTGATACTGTCCTTCAAATACATTACGTACATTGGTTGTCCTGCATATTTTTGTCAACAGACTGCTTAAGCACCATTCAAGAGTGGAATATAAAACCTCTTTTTTTTCTATAGAATTTTTACAGACAACTTTGACAAAAGTTTCACAGATCAAGTAATTATTAGCATAAAGCCTGAATAATGAGCATCAGAAGTTAGGAAGAAAATCTTTACAGACAGGAGAGGGCAATCTTTTAAGAAATGCTACAAGATTCTTGTTCTTAGTAACACAGAGGACAATACTGTGTTGAGAACAATTCTGATGACAATAAATACATTTCATTTACTTAACTGGCAGTAATCAGCTAGTCTAAGATTTTATTTTATGTATGTTTAATTGTATGAAATGAATTATGATATTTAAATATATTTTCTTATTGAAGATGCAAATTTCTTTTATTTGAAACACTAGCTTTAATAGAACATCACTATTGTTCTGTTACAATGGAAGACTTTAACACTTTCATACTTGAAAATACTAATTTTGAGTTCCATTTGCATCACTAATTATCAGGTATAAATTCATATAAGAAAGGCATACATGACTGAGAATGTATACGCTATTATCCTTGCCATAAAGTAAGCATATTTTCAAGTATGAGGCCATTAGCATCAGCAAACCAGTGGAGAAAGTTCTAAAGTGGGCATAAAGGGGGAGAAATGGGAGTTTCTAACATCTCTTACATTGGACAATTGATTCAGTTCTTGATGTCAAATCCTGAGGCCTTTACTATATAAAATATTTCCAGAAAGAAAAAAAAGTAAT
>NW_023235704.1:0-1025 GCF_002007445.2 Ailuropoda melanoleuca | reverse complement strand
CTCTGAAGCCTTCAGTTTGTTTCTCAGAGTCCATAGTCTCTCATGCTTCATTCCCCCAACATCAAAATTCTTGTCCATTATGTAATGGATGTATGTCTGTGATAATTCTTTTCAAATTATAACTGAAATATTCTACATTATGGGTGAATATATACCATATAGTTTTTATAAATTTAAAGTTTGCCATGTGTCAGATATGAAATGGGTGTGCTGTAGAACAGCATTTAAATATCAGCCCCATGATTATTAGTCTTCAGTTTTGAACATGGAACTAAGTTAACATGTTATATAAAATGATACATTCAGATAACATATAAATGATATTTCTTTGAAACATTCCATGATTATTTATCTTTTTAAAAAATATTTATTTATTTATTTATTTGAGAGAGAGAGAACACACAGGTAGGGGGAGGGGCAGAGGGAGAAGAAGAGAGAGAATCCCAAGCAGGCTGCACACCTAGCAAAGAGCCGGATGTGGGACTTTATCTCACAACCCTGAGATCATGACCTGAGCTGAAATCAAGAGTCACTCACTTAACTGACTAAGCCACCCAGGCACCCCCGTGATTGTTTCATAAACCACATTTCATTCTCTTCTTTCCTCCAAAGAGAACTCATTAAGGAATATAAATTAGCACTAAGATATATATGGCTCCAAAACAGAAAATAATGTGATTAATCTAAAAATAAATAAGACTGGTAAAGACATCAGAATTTCAAAATCAGGAGAAAAACAAAAAAAAACAAAAACAAAAAACAAAAAACTGAAGCCTAAGAAATATGCTAATGAATACTATCCCACAAATACAACTTTTCAAGACACACCACTTACTGGAAAGTTCTAGCAAGGAGCAGTGTACTCTGATAAGCAACTTTGATGCAGGAGGTGAACAGCCAAAGAATGAACACTGGGAGTCTTGCTTGCTTTCACTCACTAACAGTTTATCAGGTAGCACTACTGAAAAGGTGAAACAATAAAATAAACTCCTTGATATCAGTTTCTGTTTTGATTTCAATCTGGG
>NW_023235703.1:0-7225 GCF_002007445.2 Ailuropoda melanoleuca | reverse complement strand
AGGCACCAGGTGAAAATCAGAAATTCAGATGATTTTATTATTTGAGCAGTTTAGCTTCTTTTGTCTCCAGTCCTCCATTCCAGACTATGCTCTGGGGTTTGCCTTTCATAACCAAAAAGGCCGCTGAAGTATTTTCCTAAATCACAGTCATAAAACACTTCTTTCCTAAGTTAAAACTGGTGCCTCCCATATCTTGGCTATTGTACCACAATGCTGCAGTCAACATAGGGGTGTATGTATCTTTTCGATTTAGATATACACACCCTTATGTTTACTGCGGCACTATTTACAGTAGCCAAGCTATGGAAGCAGTCCAAATGTCCATGGGTAGATGAATAAAGATGTGGTACTTATATACAACAGAAAATTACTCCGTCATAAAAAGGAATGAAATCTTGCCATTTGCAATGACATAGGTAGAACTAGAGGGTATAATGCTAAGTGCAATAAGCCAGTCAGAGAAAGACAAATACCATATGATTTCACTCATATGTGGAACTTAAGAAACAAAACAAATGAACAAAGAAAAAAAAGAGATAAGCAAAAAAAAAAACAACTTTTTTTTTAAAGATTTTTTATTTATTTATTTTAACAGAGAGAGAGACAGCCAGCGAGAGAGGGAACACAAGCAGGGGGAGTGGGAGAGAAAGAAGCAGGCTCCCAGTGGAAGACCCTGATGTGGGGCTCGATCCCAGAACTCTGGGATCACACCCTGAACCAAAGGCAGAAGCTCAATGACTGAGTCACCCAGGTGCCCCAAAAAACCAACTCTTCAGTACAGGTAAGAAACTGGTGGTTGCCAGAGGGCAGGGAGGGCAGGGAACGAGTGAAATACATAATGGGGAGTAAGCTTATCACGACGAGCACTGAGAAATGTACAGAACTGTTGAATTGTAGGGCATCTGGGTGGCTCAGTTGGTTAAGTGTCTGACTCTTGGTCTCAGGTCAGGTCTTGATCTTGGGGTCATGAGTTTGGGCCCCACATTGGGCTCCATGCTGGGGATGAAGCCTACTTTAAAAAAATAAATAATTGTTGAATTGTTAAATTATACAATGAAACTAATATAACACTGTACATTAATTATATTGGAATTAAAAAATAAATATAATTTTTTTAAAAAACTGGTGCCTTTCAGTGCAAATCAAAACCACAATGATATATGACTTTAAAACTACTAGGATAGGGGTCTGGGTGACTCAATCAGTTGGGTGTTGGACCCTTGATTTCAACTAGGGTCGTGATCTCAGCATTGTGGGATCAAGCCCCATGTTGGGTGTAGAGATTACTTAGATAAATTAGACTTTAAAAAAAAGAAATATATATAATGGAATATTTTTCAGCCACACAAAGGAATGAAATTTTGAAGTATGTGATCATATGAATGGACCTTGAAAACAATATGCTTAGTAAAATGAGCCAGACACAGAAGGACAAGTATTAGATGGTTCCATTTACATGAGGTACCCAGAATAGTTAAGTTCATAGGGACAGAAAGTGGAATAGAGTGACTGGGAGAGGGGAGAAGGGAGAGGTATTGTCTAATGGGTAGAGTGGTTTAGTGGAAGATGATGAATAAGTTTTGGATACAGATAACAGTAATGGTAGTTATACAACATTCTTAATGTATTTAATGCCACCGAATTGTGCATTTATGAATGGTAAAAATGATAAATATTCTGTTATGTACATTTAACCACAGTATTAGTTGATTGATTAATTGGCAACACCCCAAAATTTGTCATTTTTGCTTTTGTTGAGGCTTCTGCAGGGAAAAACTCTAAATAGAAATGTATTACCTGAAATGTAGGGACTTGGATATCACAGATAAATACTACAGTCTGTGATCAGGCAAGTATTCAGAAACACATCCAGATGCTAGGGTTAAAGACATAAAAGGTGAGCTAATGAACAGCTGTTGGAATTTACTAGCGAGAGAGATCGTCAGCTCACCGTCTTTTCCAGTTCTTATTCTCTCTACTCCAGTATCAAGAAAATAATTAATTTGAAATATTGCTTTTAGCAAATGTTCTTGAGCTGACCATAATTCATCATCGTATATTTTTTCTTTTTTTATTATGAAGTATAATTGAGATACGTCCAGTATAATTGATATACACGTGATGTTATATTAGTTTTAGGTGCACAACATATTGATTTGATAATTCTATATGTTACTGTGTTCACCCCGACGAGTGCAGTCACCATTTGTCACCATACAGTGTTACTAAAATATTATTATTATTTATTTAAAGGTTTTATTTATTTGTCGAAGAAGGAGAGGTAGAGAGAGCAGAAGCAGGGAGGGTGGTAGGCAGAGGGAGAAGCAGGCTCCCTGTTGAGCAAGGAGCCGGATGCGGGACTTGGTCCCAGGACACGGGGATCATGGCCTGAGCCGAAGGCAGATGCTTAACTGACTGAGCCACCCAGGCGTCCCAAAATATTATTGACTGCATTCCCTATGCTGTACTTTTTATCTCCATGACTTATTTATTTTATATTTGGAAGTTTGTACCTCTTAATCCCCTTCATCTATTTCACCCATGCCCAACCCACCTCCCTTCTGGCAATCACCAGTTTCTTCTCTGCATTTGAGTCTGGTTTATTTCTGTCGTTTTTTTATATTCCACATATGAGTGAAATCACATGGCATTTGTCTTTCTCTAACTGACTTATTTCAATCAGCATAATACCCTGTAGATCCATCCATGTTGTTGCAAATGGCAGATTTCATTATTTTTTTATGGCTGAGTAATATTCCATTTTGTGTGTGTGTGTGTGTGTGTGTCTGTGTGTGTAACCCATCTTCATCTATTCACCAATTGATGGACACTTGAGTTGCTTCCATATCTTGGCTATTGTAAATAATTCTGCAATGAACATAGGGGGAGTGTATATCTTTTTGATTTAGTATTTTTGTTTTCTTTGGAAAAATACTCAGTAGTGACAGAGGAAGGAGGGCCTGGAGGATTATCAGAGTCCTGGGGTGGTGTGGAGGGGTTGCTCTAAGACGAGATGGGCTCCCCTGCCACTGCAGGGCCTAGGGACAGATGAGGAGCCTGTGCATCCTGGATTTTGGTGGGGAGGGAAGGAGCAGATAAGGTGACCACTCAGAGCCAGTGCAGCCCCTGTTCACTGTCAGCCAGATCTTAGTCCAGGCTGCTCGGATGGCTGCTCAGATCAATAGTCAGACATTGAGGGTCCCAGACTCCGTTCATTAAATTATCAGAGCACCAGCCTAGATGGCCATTTTCCCAGTTAATTGACAGGAACTGCTCAGCCAGGGTTGGTCAGTTGAAGGGAAGATAATTCTTGGCAGAGCTGACATGTGATAGTTGTTTAGGAATGTCCTGGGTTCTGAGTCAAACTGTGAGCTGAGCAGACCACTTGCTGGTCACTGAGGGTGGTCAGCTGGTCACCAGGAAGGCTCCACATGAGGAGGCCGACAGTGCAAAGATGCTGGGGGAGGATGGCCACAGCTGGGCTTCCCCCGGCCCTTCGGAGGGGCTTCACTTTGGAAGCATCTGCATGGTATTTTGGGTCAGGGATTAAAATCTAGAGGCGAGAGGCTAGGTCAGGGTTTGAGGTCTTTTCTCAGCCCAGAAAACTCTTTCAGGCATCAACTGTCTCCTGCAGAAATCTTGGGGCAGGATATTTTGATAAAGAGTGAGAAGAGCCCTTGGTTTGTGTATACGGCATGACCTAGAGGTCCCAGGTGTTCAGGGACCTCTGTCCTCAGGGAACCAACTACATTCCTGTCCCAGATTCAGTGTTGTGACTCTGGACAAGCCACTTAAAATCTCTAAATTTCAATGCTGTGAACTCTATGATGTGGGTTACAATCCACGGGGCTGATGTGGGGAACTGCCAGGAGATGAGAACAGATCTCCAGACTGGCAGCCAAGTACAAGCAGAACCAGGTAATCCTCACTTTCTTCTTTCTTGTATTACAGGTCTGGGAGAGCCTCCAAGTCTCATGTCGGTGACACCACACACCACCTCCTCTGTTCTGATGCAGTAGCAGGTAAGGGCTGGGAAGGGCAGGGTGTTTCCTGAACTGGTGTTGGGAGCTGGGACCTACCTGCCAGACCCCATGACAGCATCCGAGGGTGGGTGGCAGGTCAGAGGACACCACGTGGTTGGTGTGCCCACCTGGGGGAAGCACCATGGACCCCCCGAGTCAAGCTGTGGGAAGGAGCCTGAGCTCGGCTCTCTGAGGAGGGCCACTGTGACAGTGGGGCTGGTGCAGAGCCTCCAGGGCTGAACGTTGCAGGCATTTGGGGAAGGGCGGCCCAGCGAGGCCTCCATGGTTCACACAGAACTAGGTGTCATCTGACAAGGCCAAGAAACCATAGCCTGGGGAGTGATCTCTTCTACAGTGATCATCTCCTATCAGACAGAATACCCACAGGGTTACATGTGTCCTCCCCACGTTCCAGGTGTTAATCCTCAGTGAAAGTCCACTCCAGGCACCTCTATCCTAGACAATGAAGTAGTGCTGGTGGGCCATGGACAGCACTGGACACTCTGAGCTCTCTGTGCCTTATTTCCAATTTGGGTACTTTTGCCAACAGCAACATGCATTGAAGACAAAAGTAACAGAGGGGAGAACTGGCAAGGAAGGCTGCCCTGTCCCAGTGAGGGTGCTCACCGGGTCTGTGGAGAGGGCTCAGCCAGGCCAGGGGGTTGGGTTCAGAAGCCCAGCTGGAGCTGGGCAAGAGAGGCACAACACAGCAACAGGCAGGGCCAAGGGCAGCGATGAGAACGTCGTGGGAACTCTGGTCAACAAGGGAAGTTCCTGAGGCCAGAATGGGGCAGCCTTCCTGGGGAGGGGGAGGGCAGTGCCTACAGCAGAGGGTCATGGGATAAGGAGATGGGAGCAGGAGCCCTGGTCTGTGTTCATGGCCACAGTGAGGTGAGGTCTGCCTAGAAGTGGCCACACTGGGCTAGTGGTCCACAGAGGGGTCCATGCAGCTGATCTTCTTCCTCCAGGTTGATGAGATTGTCCAGGAAATTGCCAGAATCACATCCAGACCAGGCAGGAGAGAGGGGATGGTTTGAGGTCAGGAGATGTAGGGACCCTGGTGATGATGGAATACAAAGCAAACTGTGGTCTAGACATGGCCTTGGAGAGGCAGAATCCATGCCTAGCTGGGGGCAGAGCCTGGCAAGAGGGGAGGACTGGAAGGGACTCCGTTAGAAAGGGAGGGGCCAAAGGGCACATGTGGGCATGCCAGGAAACCCAGAGGAGGCCCTAGGGGACCCATCCTAAGTGGACTGCCTCCATGGGACTTGTAGGCCAGGACATAACATGCTGGAGACCCCTCCAGGCTAGAGCTGCTGCCCAGCAAGGACCAAGGGGGAGAAGAGCCGGGTCAGGGGCACTCCCCGGCCATCCTGGTGCTGCTAATGGAGCAGGGGTGCTGGGTGGGAAGTCAGGACATGAAGGCCACGGTTGGGGTGTGTACACCAGCCATGAGGGGGCTTCCTGAACTCTCAAGTGGTGGCCCCTAACCACTGAAGGTTCCTGCTGCCTCTCCTTATGTGGCAACTCAGTGGCATCAGCAGGTGTTAGCTCCACTCGCCTGCAATTTGACCATGAGTGAGGAGCACGTTTAGAGGTTCTGTGAGGGTTAAACCGACAGGTTGACACGGTAGCTCCAGGAGGGATGAGAGTGGGGCTTTCATAGCCTGGGCTCTGTGAGGCACGCAGAATGTGCAGGAATTGACAGAGTGGCTGTGGACCCCTCCTTCACTCCGCTGCCAAGTGACACGTCTCAAGAAGTGAAGGAACCCTTAAAGGTGACAGTTCCAAATGTCTTCCAATGAACATGGAAGTTTGCTGCCTGCTGTTCTGTAGTTTCCAGCCTCACCACTGTTGAGACAGGATGGGACCTGGCTCCCACCCCTGCCTCTGGGCCGCCATGTCCCCTGAGCTTGTCTCAGGGCCCCCACTGGCTCTAGGTGTGTGGACCCCAGTTTGCCAGTGGATGACTTGTCCCTGTTAGGTGTCGCTGCCCCCCCATTCTCCCACTGTAAAAATAGGAGGTTAAAGGTGAACTTCAAGATCTCTGATGTAAGGCCCATTAGGTCTCACAACCTCAACTTCCTGTAGGGCCTTTGGTGGGAGGCGGGAGACATTCAAAACGGAAATTCAAGGTCCCAAGAGCTTCTGTTTCCCACCCTCCACTAACTTAATCAACCCAAAGATTGGTCTTCTCTACTGTGCTAAATTCTACCAGAAATGTAGCATTTCCTTTGTAGATGTGGCATTTGGCTTGCCGGTAACTAAGTAAGCTCTTTTTCTATAAAGACATCTCAGAGCCTTGGGACAGACCGTCACCTCTACAAAGTGGTTTTTGCCCCCTGCTGTCCTGGCCCCTGAGCGCATGGGGTTTGGAGCCCCGTGGTTGCCATTGGACAGCTCTGTGACCAGCGAACGGCTGTACCAAAGGAACTTGGCATGCGTGTCCATCAGCTGTCCCCATTCAGAGCCCAGTAGAACAAACCATTTGCAAGAAGCCCAGAGCAGGAGGTGGTCAATAGGATGTATTGTAGAAATAAAAACCTGTCAACTGCTGGGCAACTGAAGTCTAAAAAACATATGAGTAATTTACTAAATCAGAGCAAACAAAACGAAGAGACTATTTTTAAACATAGATTTGCATTCCAAATGAATGCTTCACCTGTAAACCCCCTTCTATCAAGTAATTTGTTTAAAATNTAAAAATGCAAACGCCACCTGTAATTTCAAGGCTGCTGACCCACTTAAATGTCTCCTCCATTAGAAAATGTCAAGTTTGATTTTTCCTAGTAGGATAGTCAATCCCTGCCTCTCATGGGGCCCAGCACTATTTGAAATCTAAGGATTTGAGTGTGTTTTCTAGACAGTGGCGGTATTGTGGTCACACTGAGTACAACTCATAACAGACACCAGTGTTTCTCAATTGGTCACACCATTTAATCTGGCTGTTCTGAAACTTGCAGTGGCTCCTACAGTCTGTCACTCAAGTGTAGTTCCCTTTGTGTGGCTATAGACTCTCCTAGTGGATTTTGAGGCCATTTTTAAGCAGCAGCAGCAGTAATAACAATAACAACAACAACAAAACCCCAAAAAACAAAACAAAACAAAATCTTAGCAATAGATCACATCACTCACATTGGCCTCAGCAGAGGGTGGACCCAGTGTTGTAATAGGCACCTTCCTAAGAGGAGCACGACTGCCAC
>NW_023235702.1:1097-1349 GCF_002007445.2 Ailuropoda melanoleuca | reverse complement strand
ATATCAACGAACATCATCTCACTTAAATAAGGGAGTCTAAATGAAAAAGTTCAAGAATTTCGAGGACTCAAGGCCCTTCTTATTGGTATTAAAGAAGGGCGTCCAGGATAACACTTCCAGCTAACATCCGCGTTTCCTTGGCACCCCGATTCCCCATTGGGTAAATGCGCCTTCTAAGCATCCAGCACTTAGAACCAAGAAACAAAGTGCGAAGATAAAGCCCTTGAAATCACATCGGCCTTATAGAACGTG
>NW_023235702.1:0-1079 GCF_002007445.2 Ailuropoda melanoleuca | reverse complement strand
AAAATCAAGGTGCTTTGTTACCGTGAGTGAAACACGATCAGCACAGCACTGAGAATAAAAATTTGGCCAAACCAGCCTCCAATGCAATGTTTGCTTCATAGGTAAATCCCATCAAAACTGCTGGTGGCAATGGAACGAAAATGCCTCAATCATTTCTGCCAGAAACAACACTGTGCAGTGGCCTTCATAGCACTATCATCAACCTTCGTGAATAGAGAAACATGAGGGAAAGTGTTCACGGAAGCCTGAAGAGAGTGCCACATAGTGGTCTTTGAGACATCACACAATCCAGGGAATTATCACGAACATCAACTCACTTAAATATGGGGGTATAAATGAAAAAGTTCAAGAATTTCGAGGACTCAGCACACTTCTTATTGGTATTAAAGAAGAGCGTCCAGGAAAACACCTAAACCTAACATTCGTGTTTTCAATAGGGGCACAGATTCCCCATTGGGTGAATGTGCTTTGGAAATATCCAGCACTTAGAACCAAGATACAAAGAGCGAAGATAAAGTCCTTGAAATCACATCGGCGTTATAGAACTTGGAACAAAAATCAAGGTGCTTTGTTACCGTGAGTGAAACACGATGAACACAGCACTGAGAAACAAAATTTGGCAAACAAGCCTCCAATTCATTGTTTGATTCATAGGTAAATCTTATCAAATCTGCTGGTGGCAATGGAACGAAAATGCCTAAAACATTTCTGTCAGAAACAACACTGTGCAGTGGCCGTTTTAGCCCTCTCATCAAACTTCGTGAATAGGGAAACATAAGGGAAAATATTCACGGAAGCCTGACGAGAGTGCCACATAGTGGTCTATGAGACACCACACAATCCAGGGAAATATCAACGAACATCATCTCACTTAAATAAGGAATGTAAATGAAAAAGTTCAAGAATATCGTGGACTCAGCGCCCTTCTTATTGGTATTAAAGAAGAACGTCCAGGATAACACCTCCAACTAACATCTGCGTTTCCTTGGGACATAGTTTCCCCATTCTGTAAATGTGCCTTGGAAGCATCCAGCACTTAGAACCAAGAAACAATGTGCGAAGATAAAGCCCTTGAAGTC
>NW_023235701.1:1675-1779 GCF_002007445.2 Ailuropoda melanoleuca | reverse complement strand
AAACAGTGTGGAGGTCCCTTAAAAAGTTAAAAATTGAACTACCCTATGATCCAGCCATTGCACTACTGGGCATTTACCCCAAAGATACAGACGTAGTGAAGAGC
>NW_023235701.1:0-1667 GCF_002007445.2 Ailuropoda melanoleuca | reverse complement strand
AGGGCCATATGCACCCCAATGTTCATAGAAGCACTGTCCACAATAGCCAAATTGTGGAAGGAGCCGAGATGCCCTTCAACAGAAGACTGGATTAAGAAGATGTGGTCCATATATACAATGGAATATTACTCAGCCATCAGAAGGAACAATTACACAACATTTGCAGCAACATGGATGGGGCTGGAGGAGATAATGCTATTTTTAATTTTTTTTAATTAACATATGGTGTTATATTAGTTTCAGGTGTAAAATATAGTGATTCAACAATTCTATCCATTACTCAGTCCTCAGCAAGATAAGTGTACTCTTGATCCCCTTTATCTATTTCACTCCCCCTATTTCACCTAGCTCCCCTCTGGCAACCACCAGCTTGTTCTCCGTATGTAAGAGTCTGTTTTCATTTGTTTGTTTCTCTTTTTTTCTTTGTTTATTCTAATGTTTTGCCTCTTAAATTTCACATGAGTGAAATCATATATGGTATTTGTCATTCTCTGAGTTATTTCACTTAGCATTATACCCATGTTGTTGCAAATGGCAAGATCTCATTCTTTTTTGTGGCTGAGTAATAATTCCATTCATTCTATCTCTAGATAGATAGATAGATAGATATAGAGTTCACTATATATATATCCTATATATATTGGGTTAGTTTTGTGACTGAGTAATATTCTATTTTATATAAATATATTCTATATATATTGGGTTGTTTCCATATCTTGGCTATTGTAAATAATGCTGCAATAAACATCGAGGTGCATATATCTTTTCAAATTAGTGTTTTTATATTCTTTGGGTAAATACCCAGTAGTGAAATTACCAGATCATATGGTAATTCTATTTTTAAATTTGTGAGCAACTTCCATACTGTTTTCCACAGGGGCTGAACCAATTTGCCTTCCAACCAACAGTGCACAGGTGCTCCTTTTTCTCCACATCCTCACCAACTCTTGTTATTTCCTACTTTTTTTTTTTTTAATTTTAGCCATTCTGACAAGTGTGAAGTGATATTGCATTGTGGTTTTGCTTTGCATTTCCCTGATTAGTGATATTGAGCATCTTTTCATGTGTCTGTTGTCCATTTGGTACGTCTTTAGAAAAATGTCTATTCAGGTCCTCTGCCAATTTTCAATTGGATTAGGGGGTTGATGGGTTGTAAAAATTATTTATACATTTTAGATATTAAGCCCTTATTGGATATATTGTTTGCAAATATCTGTTCCCATTCAGTAGGTTGTCTTATCACATTGTTGATGGTTTCCATCTCTGTGCAAATGCTTTGAATTCTGGTGTAGTCCCAATACTTTAGTTTTGCTTTTGTTTCTCTTGCCCGAGGAGATATATCTAGAAAAATGTTTCAACAGCCAATGTCAAAGAAATTATTGCCTCTTTTCTTCTTGAGGCTTTATGGTTTCAGATCTCACAATTAGATCTTTAATCCATTCTGAGTTTATTTTTGTGTAGTATAAGAAAGTGGTCCAGTTTTATTCTTTTGCATGTAGCTCTTCATTTCTCCCAGCACCATTTGTTGAATAAGCTGTCTTTTCCCTCTTACATATTCTTGTCTCTGTGTTCATAGATTAATTGACCATATAATTAGGGGTTTATTTCTGGGCTCTATTCTGTTCCATGGATCTATGTGTCTAGTTTTGTGCCAGTACCATACTGTT
>NW_023235700.1:0-1025 GCF_002007445.2 Ailuropoda melanoleuca | reverse complement strand
AAAAATCACAAATAAATAAGGAACATCCCTGTATTATCTCGTCATTTCTGTTGGTCTGGAATCCAGACATGCTTAGCTGGATCCTGTGCTCAGGGTCTTACAAGGCTACAGTCTAGTGTCCTCCATGCTGCTTTCCTTTCTGGAGTTCGGGGTCATTTTCCAAGCTCACCTGTTTGTTGGCAGACTGCAGTCCCTTGCAGCTGTAGGACTGAGATTCTGCTTTCTTGGTGACTGTCAGCTGGGAAATACTCTCAGCTCCTTGAGGCCCAAAGTTCCTTGCCAAGCAGACATCTCAAAAATGGCAACTCACTTCTTCGAATGCATGATTATCACCTTATTCACCCTATAACATAATCTAATCAGGAGCGGCATCCACCACTCTGACACAGTCTATTGGCTAGAAGCACGACACAGGTCCCACCTGCACTCTAGGACAGGAAGTTATCCAAGAGTGTGTTTCATTGGGAACCATCTTAAAATTCTCCCCCAAAATGATCATTCTCAGAGCACTTTTCTTACCCCTTTTAGACAGATTTTACCTTTGCCTAATAAGTGGCTTCACCTTTCTCTGTCAGCCCCTAAAACCACCACATTCATAGATAACTAAGTTTGTCCACCTTCCCTTCTGGGTTTCCACTGCATGTATAATCTTCTGAGCTCATTTACTCATTATAGTTTACAAGATCTTCTCCCCAGGATACACCTATCTCCTTCAAAGGAGGGATTACATTCAATCTCATATCCCCTCCCCCCTACCCTCCACCAGCACACACTGCACCGTGTTTTACACATAGGTGGTAGCTGGCAAATAAATGTGAGTGGAATTCAATAAATTGAACCAAAGTGTAGAATTACAGACTCTGCAAGGTTGGAACAGAGCTTCGAGGTCAGCTAGACCAAACTCTTCCCCTTATTGCTCTTGGCTGGAGGTTATTGGCATTTCTTTGTGCTTCTATGTTCCATCTGCTATCAAACATTTTTATGACATTTATTTCCTCATTATAGTCCTTATTGTGCTTTTTTTT
>NW_023235699.1:0-1025 GCF_002007445.2 Ailuropoda melanoleuca | reverse complement strand
GCTTTCACCTTCTTCTTTTTTTTTTTTTTTAGGAAGAGAAATGAATTTTACCTCATTTACCTGCCTATCTATCTATCCATCCATTTAACTTCCTATCTATGTTCTTACTTGTCTTTCTATGAAATGGATGTTGGTATTTGAAGGACCATGATAGAATGAGCCTATTTCCTTTACATTTCTGTTGCCTTGTGCACAGGGTAATCCAGTAGTTAGGCAGGGCTAGATGGCACTGGGGAGCTTAATTTGGGCCTAAGAATGTCTCTGTGTGTGTCAGACAATGACAGCAGAATGGAAATAACATATTTAAATGTCAGGTTATTTTGAGATTTCTCAAGCTTTAATTAAACTTGCCTACAGGTTACACGTTTAGAGTGCTTGATGAGTTTTTGAAAGGAAGAAATAGTCTGTTTGCCAGATGGATTTTGCCCAAACTCTCTCAGCAACATTTAAAATAGCCTCTTTTTTTTTCTTCTGTCCACAAAATGCTTCTCCAGCATTCCACCAATGGAAAGTTTCATGCATTAAACAGCTTAGTAAGATGATCCCTAAATATTCCCGACCCCATATAGTTTCTGAAAGCACGTACTAGAGGATAAATAGTTAAGGTTAATGATAAGTGTCTGCAGGTCAAAAAACAGTGAACAGAGCAACGGCCCAGGAAAGAAAGGAATGGATGGATTCTAATTCTAGATCCACCTCTGTGTGCTGTGACCTTAGACAATAACTTAAAGACATTTTTGATTTTCACATCAATCATGTAAGTATTTATTAAGCACCTACCATGTATTCAGTGCAGTGAGTTAAAGTAGGGCAAAAGAAGAATTATTGAAGCCTGGTATGGTTTTGTGGAAAGAATACAGATTTTGGAACCAGATACCTCTACCATTTATTATGTGCATTTCTAAGCAGGTTACTTAATCAGTCTTTTAGGAAACAAGGCCATCTTTACTACCTACTATAAGTATGTGATTATCTTTAGGGAGAAATAGGTGTTTATAGACTCCTGATATTTAATTATGAAAAAG
>NW_023235698.1:0-1025 GCF_002007445.2 Ailuropoda melanoleuca | reverse complement strand
GCCAGCATTTTCTCAAAGATATAAATAAAACCTGTTGAGCTTATCAGTGACCATGAGGTGGGGCATCAGGACTCATGAAACCCCTGACAGAATTCCAGAGTTTCTTAGAAACAGCGCTCACAATTCCGAGGCCTATTCTCTGTGTTTTTAGGGACAGTGACATCCAGATTGAAATGATGGGGAAATTGTCCCTTTCTGCATGGCCCGTGCTAGCCAATCAGCAGAGGATGGGGGCAGGGAGGGGACAAACACAGCACAAGCTGGAACACTGACCCATAAAGCCACGGTGGAGAGATGAAAAGGAAAGAGAGGCAGATACGTAACCCAGCACCACTTAGCGTCCTAGCTCGGGCCGCCATAACAAAATCCCATAGGCTGGGGGCTTACACAACAGATGTCTATTTTCTCACAGTTTTGAAGCTGTAAGTCCAAGATCAAGGTTCTGGAAGGTTTGGTTCCTGGCGAGAGCTCTCTTCCTGGCTTGCAGGTGGCTGCCTTCTCATAGTGTCCTTGTGTAGGAGAGATTTCTCTCTCTTATTATATGGTCTCAGCAGGTTAGGGCCCTACCCATACAGCCTCCTGTAACCTTAATTACTTCCTGAAGACCCTCTCTCCGGGTGCAGTCCGTTGGGGGTTAGGGCTTGCACAGGTGAACTGGGGGACAAAATTCGGTCCATAGCATGTAAACTAAAACACACACACACACACACACACACCCCAGTGTGTATATTAAAGGAACTCATTCTGGGGGTCGCCTATGGAGGTAGGCGGTGGGAGTGGTGAGTGGAAATAAGAGGGAATCGGGGTGCCTGGGTGGCTCAGTCGGTTAAGCGTCTGCGTTTGGCTCAGGTCATGATCCCAGGGTCCTGGGATCGGGGCCTATGTCGTGCTCTCTTCTCAATGGGGAGTCCGCTTCTCCCTCTCCTTCTGCTGCTCCCCCTGTTTGTGCTCTCGCTCTGTCAAATAAATAAATAAAACCAGAAAGAAAGAAAGAAAGAAAGAAAGAAAGAAAGAAAGAAAGAAAG
>NW_023235697.1:0-1025 GCF_002007445.2 Ailuropoda melanoleuca | reverse complement strand
TTTCTTGGTAACATAGATCCTGCCTTATCCTCAACTATCACAAATTTAGGAAGCTTCACACAAATATGGCTTTTTGTATAATTCCCTCTCTCTCTCTCTTTTTGGTAAATTCTTCTCTACTTTTTTTTTGACTTAATCATTCTATCTGGTTAAGGGTAAAGAATAGTGGCTTCTGCCTTCAACTAGCTCACTCCTGTTTCTGCATCCCCTTTTGAAGATACAGACAAACATTTTGACCATCAAATATAGTTTTCCCCTCTATGAAGTGTACTTTGTTTACACATTCAAGAATCTGCCAGTGTCATGTTCTTACTCTCCACTGTTCTCCACTCCTTTCCATGCAGTTTCTGCATAAACTCTCTCACCTGTGGCAAATTGTAGACATTTTGTGACTCAAAGTATTATTAAAAATGGAATTTGTGCCTTTGTTTTTAAATTTCGATTGTTTTCTTCTTGATTGTACACAAGAAAAGAGGAGAATCTTGAATATAAATTGCCACATCCATACCAGAAGTCAATAAATGCTCCTTGAGCAATTCTGGCCAGCAATCTCTAGTGAAGTTACATCATTTCAATAGAGTAACTATATATTTACTGTATCATGGCAAACATATGGTTTTATTTATTTTTTATTTTTTCTGTCTTGCTTCCTCTCCCTCATACTGTGATTATGATGGGGCCATCAATTTCATTACTATACTTCCTGGATTCAAGGATAGACACGTGATTTTATCCCTGTAGGTAAAGTACTTAGACCAGTTTAGGCACATGACCCAAGCAGCATCAATCAGAGCTCTTTGGGGAGATTATTTAAGAGAGTGGGGAAATGATCTTTCATCTTTTCAGGTTTCAAGCTATACGAATCTTACAAGTTTAGTGCTGCTTGTGGTTATCTTTTCTTCACATGGGGAAAGGCTTGCCTGAGAACGAAGAAATAGAGGGAGAAAGGACAAACCTGAAAACATCACCTGAGTGCTGGATCCAACTATGCCTGGAATCAGTTTCTGTTATTGTTTTATGACCCA
>NW_023235696.1:0-1025 GCF_002007445.2 Ailuropoda melanoleuca | reverse complement strand
GGATGAAGTTGAAAAATCTAGACAAGAATATGGGATCTTAGGAAATTCCTCTGAAAGTCAGTAACTTGCTATTTTTAATTCAGCGCTCAATTATTGACTTCTAAAATTTGTTAGCTTTTATAACATCGCCTCATTAGATTTTTTTTCACCTCAATAGATTTTAAATAATCCCATTACCTGCCATTTTACAGGTAAAAAAAACACACCAGGAGGTAACAGAGCTGAAGGTCACAGCCTTAAGAAATTGCAGAACTGGAACTCAACATCCATCCCTCATCCCAGAATGATACCTGAATTTTTAGATAAGACATTAATCTTTTCAAAGAGGGTCAGAGAAGTTCGGTAAGGAGACAGAGAACCCAAGAAAGAGCACACAGTGGAGGTTCTGGGAGTGAGGAAGAGGTGAAGAATGCGAGAGACTGAGGACCATAAACCTTGCTCCACACAGGTCCTGCTGGAAGTATCACATGGCTATTAAGATAGCACAGAATCCACTGTTCTTACCAAGCCTTGCCTTCTCACCTTGACCCAGATTCCCAAGAAGAGAGATCTTTTGCCAAAGGCTGAAACTGCTTATTTCTTTTCCAAAGGAATTTTCCAGGTGGGTTCTATTGCTCTTCAAGATGGTAGCCTTTGACCATGAAATAGGCTGTCCACTCAGATAAAGAGAGATACCCACAACTGCAGATAATCTTAGCTGTGCTATTGTTAAGGGCAGTGATAATAGGAGAAAAGACAATTAGAGGGAGCAAACCCTCTGGGTACTTGTTCTCTGGAGTCATGGTTGTCATGGAGTTTTTGTCCCTGCTAATTCCATGTCCCATTTTGCCATGTCCCTTCTGGCTCCATTCCCCACTTCCCCCATCGTCCAATCATGTCCATATGATTATAACTTTTCTGTTAGAATCTGAAGAGTCATTAGACCTAGGAAGAACAAAGGATCATGCAGTCCAATACCTTCAATTACCAGGTGAGGAACCTAAAGCCAGAGGAGCTAAAAGGTTTGCTCACTATGATACTGGGAA
>NW_023235695.1:0-1025 GCF_002007445.2 Ailuropoda melanoleuca | reverse complement strand
GTTCCCCGCGGTTGGCACCGTGCCTTGACACAGGGGTGCTGGGGAAGCACACCAGCAAGTTTGCGGGAGCCACTCTCGGCATCCCGGACCCCTGACCTCCTCTCCCAGATCCCTCTCCAGGCCTGCCAGGCCTATAGGGTCTTCCTCCTACCCCCCACCCCAGCTTCGTCTCTCTGGCTACTCTCACCTTCAATGTCCAGCTCCTGTGGTTTGGATTGTGTTCCCTAAAATGATACACTGAAGTCCCAACTCTTGGGAACTGGTGAATGTGACCTTATCTGAAAGTAGGGTATTTGTGGCTTTAGCCAAATTGAGATGAGTCATACTGGATTGGGGGACCCATATGCAATGACTGGTGTCCTCGTAGAAAGGAGAGAAATTTGGACACAGAGATACTCCATGTGGTGATGGGGTCAGAGATTGGAGTGACGTAGCGAAGTGGTCCAAGCCAAAGATTGCTGAGGATTGCTGGTGGTCACCGAAAGCTGGGAGAGAGGCCAGGAAGGCCCATTTATACTTTGCAAACCCTGCAACACCTTAATCTGAGACATTTGCCCCTAAAACTGTGAGAGGGTAAATGTCTGTTGTTTTAAGCCAGCAGTTTGTGATATTTTGTTATGGCAACCACAGGAAAGTGACACAGCTGCCCACACACCTGTCCCTTCCACTTCTCAAATCCCCCCCATCCTTTTTTCTACTCCTTCTCCCAGTGAACCCTGTCCTTCCATCCCATCTCAGCCTGGCCTCTGCCTCTGGAGTCTCCTCAGATGCCTTGGACTGGTGTGACTTCACTTTGCCTAGTTTCTTCCCCTTAGTGCTGTACTTCTGCATTTGTCATGTGAATTTGGTTATTTTCTGAAGGACCTCCCACTGGATGGTCAACTCCATGAAGCCAAAGGCTGTCTACTTTGCTTGCTGTTATATCCCGGTACTGAGTACAAGGCACGGTGCTTGGGAGCTACTCAGTGAATGTTGGGTGGATGGATGGATGATGGGTGGGTGGGTGGATGGATGATGGGTGGGTG
>NW_023235694.1:0-1025 GCF_002007445.2 Ailuropoda melanoleuca | reverse complement strand
CAAGCTACTACTATTGAGTTGTGTAGACCTATCAGGTGCTTGTTTGGGCCTAGGTCCAGAATAATCAGGCCCTTCTTTTGGCCTAGGGATGCCATGAAAAAATTATTGAGACACTAACGTCGTCAGGAACTGAGTAAGTTTAAGAATTTCTGCATTAAGAATAAAACACCCATGAACCTGTGTTCTCTATGAGGCCCCATTTCCTGGTGTATAACTGCAGGAATGATAGGCAGAGTGCCTCAGAGAAAACGAGCAGCCTTGCAAACCTAAATCTACTTCCTTGATAAAAACAGTAAGTGATGGTACGGAGCACCTAGAAGGACTAGTTTAATGTCTTAACTCTCTGGCAAACTGCCTAACATGCCTTTCTAAACTGCGTCAAATATATGGTTTTCACCCAAAATGCCCCTCCAACTATGATAAAACTTAAATGTGCCCTTAGCTATTTACTTGTGCCAGGAGCGGGGCGAGAGTTGAGAGAGAGTTAGGGAGGGCTTATGGGTGTTTTTGAGAGACTGCAGATGAAGAGGAGAAGGAAGACGTTGGCATGGTTTTTAATCAATAGCAAATCAACCACCTTTTTCTCACAAGCCGTATTTCTAAAGATTTAACCTGCGATGGATCCCTTCGGGGGGACCAGGAACCCAGCGTAAGGAATATTATTGAATACTTAGCCCCTATTTCATCTCAAAGGATAGCACTAGGGTCCATTTTAGGAATGCTTGCATTCATGCTCCAACAATCTCTAGGCGTGCTGTCGGAGACACTGAGCTTTTCTGCAGGGGGAGACGTTGCTTGAGAGGACAGGAAAAGTGACAACGCCATCCTCCTCCATCATGGACACATCTGCACATATTTTCCTCCATAATCCCGGGGCCAAGCCCCCTAGCTTGCTTTCCTGGCTCCTATTTAACCTAAACGCAATTTAGTATTTCATTTGTTTCTATTTAAACATAAAAAGCTTTGGAATGCCAGGCTGGCTCAGTCGGTAGAGCATGTGACTCTTGATCTCAGGGTAGTGAGTT
>NW_023235693.1:0-1025 GCF_002007445.2 Ailuropoda melanoleuca | reverse complement strand
ATTATGGCCTTCTATACTATTTGTTGGCTGTGTGACATTAAGTAAGTTATGTAATCTTCCAGGCCTCAGTTTCTTCATCTTAAAGTGGGTTTTATAATAGTATCTACTGCACGGGGTGGTGGTGACGATTAAATGAGATGATCCTAAATGCTCTTTCTATTTCTACCCTTGTTCTCTTAAAACTATTTAAACACAGCAGTTGTAGTTACAAGCATACTTTCAAGTCAGACCGTGTCACATCTTGGCCCAATACTAGAATGGCTTGCCATTTTGCTCAGAGTGAAAGCTGAAGTCTGCAAAGTGGCCAGCAGGGCCGTACGTGATCTGGCCCTTCTAATTTCTCTGCTATCCACTTTTTCTATTTTCCCCCTTTCTTCCTGTTAGCAATAGTGGCCATAGCATGCTAGGGATATTCCTGCCTGGAGGCCTTTTGGGGGCTTATCCTTTGCTATGGGACATTCTTTACCCATACATGCACAGAGCTCCTTCTTTACCTGCTTTAAATCTTTATTTCATGTCACCTTTCAGTGAGGCCTAGACTAACCACCCTAGTCAAAATATAATACTGCCTCCCCAGCATTATCTGTCCCCCTTAGCCTATTATGATCTTTTGTTGGCACTTATCATCTTCTAATATACTAAACAATAAACTTATAGATTGTGTATTTGTCTGTAGCCACTACTAGAATTTAAGAGCATGAGGACAGAGATGTTGATCTGTTTCTTCACTACTGAATCTCCAGTGCCTAGAACAGTGCCTGGCACATAGTAGGCATTGAATGGCTTTGCATGAATGAGTGATTTTATATAAAGCACTTAGCACAGCTACTGGTACATAGTAAGTGCTTAATATACAGTAGCTATTTTAAGGACTGTAGGCTGGTTCAAATTTGAGACCAGATGTGGTGCTTCATACTTCTGCTGTAATGAACATGAGGAAAGCAAATTTATCAAATACAGATCTAGGAAAATCCTGTGATGCCAAGGTCCTGAGCATATTTTATCCTATTTCCTAGTTGTAGAAA
>NW_023235692.1:0-547 GCF_002007445.2 Ailuropoda melanoleuca | reverse complement strand
GGCTTCCGCGACCAGTTTCCCTCATGTTTCCCCACTCACGAAGGGTGATGATAGTGCTAAGACGGTCCCTGCACGGTGCTGTTTCTGACGGACATGTTTTGGGCCTNGACGTGTTTTGGGCCTTTTCGTTCCATTGCCGCCAGCAGTTTTGACAGGATTTCCCCAGGGAGCAAGCATTTCGTTGGAAGCGGGTTTTGGCCGAATTGTCTTTCTCAGTGCTGTGTTCGTCGTGTTTCACTCACGGTACCAAAGCCCCTTGATTCCTGTTCCACCTTCCATAAGGCCGCCGTGACTTCAAGGTCTTTCCCCTCACACTTTGTTTCTTGGTTCTAAGGGCTGGATCCTCCCCAGGCCCCTACAGCCAATGTGGAATCGGGGTCCCCAGTGAAAAGGCTGCTGTTCGCTGGAGGTGTTTTCCTGGACGCTCTGCTTTATTACCAATGAGAAGGGCGCTGCGTCCTCGAGAATCCTGAACATTTCATTCATGCTCCCTTACTCACGAGAGTTGATGATCGTTGATATTTCACTGGACTGTGTGGGGTCTCAG
>NW_023235691.1:0-1025 GCF_002007445.2 Ailuropoda melanoleuca | reverse complement strand
GTGGTCTCCTGAACGAGAGGGTGTGGAGTAGGAAGAACACATTATTTTTAAAAAGATTTTATTTATTTGAGAGAGAGAGAGAGAGCACATGCGCACGAGTGGGGGGGGCAGAGGTACAGGGAGAAGCAGACTTCCTGCTGAGCAGGGAGTTGGATGTGGGGCTGGATTCTAGAACCCTGAGATTGTGACCTGAGCTGAAGGCAGATGTTTAACCGACTGAACCAGCCAGGTGCCCCTTAATTATTTTTTAAAAAAGATTTTATTTATTTATTTGAGATAAAGACAGAGCTCGAGCTGGGGGAGAGGCAGAAGGAGAGGGAGAGGGACAAGCAGATTCCCCGCTGAGAACGCAGCCTGACGAGGGGCTCAACCCCAGGACCCTGAGATCGTGACCTGAGCCAAAGGCAGATGCTTCACCGACTGAGCCACCCAGTCACCCCAACAATAAATTTTTCTATTCATTCACTTCTTTTATAATTAAAAAAGAGGGGCAACATCTCTTTTCCTAAGTCGACCTAGTTTGGGAATTAAACTCGATGTGTGGCTTTTTATCAAACTTTGAGAACTTTTCTCAACTCTTGTGATCTATGGAGCTTAAAACAAAAAACAAAATTTGAGTGAAAAAGTAGAATTTGACAGTAATTTCCTCGCCATGCATTTTAGCTTTTAGCTGTCCATACCCTAAGTGAGTATATATCATTAACTCAAAATGTGCCCCCCAAATGGGTTCTCTCTGCCATTATGGTCTGAGAATTAGGTTCCTGGGACACATTACCCCAAATATCAGTGGGGACTGTAAATGGACAAGATCCATATCCCTACGGGCTGGAGAATGAGAAATGTATGGCTGGTCATTAAAAGCCTTCGTTCAGGGATATTTTTTTTCCATTAACACAACTGAAATTGTTCTGAAAGCCAAGCTGTTATCTCTGGGAGGTGAAGGAGTTTCCAGGAGGAGCTGGGGGAGAGGTACGAGTCTTAGCACCTGAACTGGCAGGTTTATGGGGATCGGCGGGGGGGGGGGG
>NW_023235690.1:0-1025 GCF_002007445.2 Ailuropoda melanoleuca | reverse complement strand
GAATAATATTCCAAAATGTGATATATACCATATTTTGCTTATCCATTCATACATCGATGAACACTTGGGTTGCTTCTGCATTTTAACTATTGTGACCAATGCTGCTGTGAACACCCAGGTATACAAAGGTCTCTTCCAGACCCCACTTTCAGTTTCTACTGTCTGCCAAGCACTAATGTGTCCAACAGTGTTTGTGTCTGAAGATTAAATGAAGCCATATGCGAAGTACTCCTAACGGTGTCTGGGTTTTTAGTAAAAATTTAATAGATGGTTCAGGTTTGATCTCTTTCCTAAAATGTTACTTGGGTGTGTGTTTTATGTGAAATATTTGCATGTTCCTATTTGAGTTATCTTATTGCTGCTGTGATATGCATACAAGGCACAAGGAAGATGAGATACGCAAGTATTTCCGGACTGCACCCAGGCCCGCTGTGATGCTCTGCTCTCCTTTTTCAGTGTCACTGCGAAGATAAAAGCCATTGAAGCCAAGCTGAAAATGATGGCAGAAAATCCTGACGCAGAGTATCCAGCAGCGCCTGTTTATTCCTACTTTAAGCCTCCAGATAAAAAAAGGACTACTCCTTATTCTAGAACAGCTTGGAAATCTCGAAGATGATGGTTATGAATTATTGTAGCAGCAAAAGCAAATTGGTCTCCACACTTGAAATCTTCTGCCTTTGTACTTTGTCGATGTGAATGGTACTGCCCAACAGAGCACAGTCTCATGTTAATGTTTGGTAACTTAACATTTTTGGATGTTCTCATGGATGTTTCTTCCCTGAAGTGTGTGTGGAATTGAGCATCATCCAGAATAAATAGGATTGTATCCAAACTTGTGATTTGAACACTGGGATGCTCCAGTTGGCTGGTTTGTTTGGATTTGTAACTCCAGAAACGTTATATAGGATGCCAGAGAGAAAGGCAAACATAGAAAATGTCATTATTTAAATCAAGAAACTAAATTTATTAACGTCTGTCTTTCAAAAAAAAAAAAAAAAAGAGAGCATTTTTCTGTGCTCACATGT
>NW_023235689.1:0-599 GCF_002007445.2 Ailuropoda melanoleuca | reverse complement strand
CCTAATTCAGGGGTTGCCATGGGTGCCCCGGGGTCACTGGGATCACCAGGATGCCAGATCGGGTCGTGGGTTGTTTTCACAGGGGCAGACAGTAACCTCGGGTACCACGCGGTGTGTGCCCGGCACCACTCTGGACCCTCGGCACGTTTCCTGCCTCCTCCCCCCAGAGAGGCGCCGGGATGAAGGGAGGGCTGGTCGCTGATTGGAAGCCAGGAACCCCTTCAAAGTTTGGACCACGAACCTTCCATCTTTAGACTCATCGGCTTCCTGGTTCCTACTTCCTGGCTGGTCCCCAAGCCTTCCTTGCAGGGAGCCTGGGCTTTGTCAGTGCCCTACTCTTCTCCCCGGCTCAGCTCTGCCCCCTGGCCCCGGGCTGACCTAGGGAGGAAGCGCCAGCCAGACCAGCCTCTGAGTTCNCCAGCCTCTGAGTTCCCTTCCCTATTCCCTGCCTCACCCCAGCTCCTACACGCACCTGCACACGTGTGCACACCTACACACACCACACACGCACACGCGAACAACCCACAACCCAAGTCCAGACGGGCGAGAAATTTTTCTTTTAACTTCCAACACAGAGGCCAGGGCCATCTTGTTTGGGC
>NW_023235688.1:0-1025 GCF_002007445.2 Ailuropoda melanoleuca | reverse complement strand
ACACAGGCAAGCGAGTGCTCCGATCAACTGCAAGGGAGCATTCTGTTCACACTGTGTTGACTAGAACTAATCCTGTGATGACGCCCAGTCACAGAGGGGCCAGGAAGTACCAACGGCTTGTGTGCACAGACCCCGGGAGGCCAGAAAACTTCATGACAGCTCTCGTAAAAATTCTGTCAATGAATATCTCTCAATATTTACCTACTTCTCCACATGGTCCATGTTTGGCATTCCTTATACTTAGTTGTACACCTGCTTTTCCAAAGCATTTCAGTTCACTGCTCCATATTGCTTTCTAAAACCATTGTGTTTTCAGAAGGTCAGCTTCTGTTTCATCACCCAGATGTACCACAGAAACAAAAGTAAGGAACATACCTTTTAAGCATGTTTGGGATGAGAAATGGCACAGTGAATGACGGGTTCCGTATTTGTGATGTGAGGGTTTTGTCATCTTTATCAAAGAGAGTCTTGTCTGCTACTCCAATTATGTTCTTTCCTTATACATTATCTTATCAGAGGCATTGTATGAGATCTTAAAATCATGAATTTCTGACTGATGTGAATGATTCATCTTATTGTAATTTCCTGTGAATATTATGATAGCCAAGAGGAAAGGGAAATTCATTTGTATGCTGTGAGATCTTTGAAAATCAAACTTTACTTTAAAAATAAATTCTATTGCCATAAGGTATTCTTTATGTGTCATTCCTCACCTTAACGAGAATGTGATGGACCCTTTGTAATGAGTAGTATCTGAATCATGCTGGAAATGTCAAAATAAAGTGAAGATTTCAAAAAAGAAGAGCTTCCCATAATTTTGCAAAAAAGGGGGGCAAATTACTCTCAATTTTAGTAAGCAAATATTTCACTTTCTGTAAATTATATATACGTATGTAATCATTTACAGTTTGTTAAAGTGATTCAATAATTTCCTGAGACTCTAAAATAATCTACCTTGTCTATGCGTGTGCTGCACACAATGACTAGAAAACCAAGGATTGTAAGAAGCTATCTCAACCTCTTGC
>NW_023235687.1:0-1025 GCF_002007445.2 Ailuropoda melanoleuca | reverse complement strand
TAGAAGAGATTTCTGAGCAGGAAGGAGGCACAGAATGGATGATACTGATACTCTTCATTCACCATCTTTAGCATTTGTGACAAATGTTAGGAAAAGGGAGTTATTTTGTGGAACAATAGAGTCATATTAGCAGGTAACATTGGAAGTTTTCAAGTAGGAAAGGAAGATAATTCAATGATGAAACATACAAGATACTAACCGACCCTTCAACTCAATAAATAAATAAAGCCCCTCAGTGTGGACACTAATCTTCCATGCTTCAATAAATAGATGCAAAGCATGAACTTTGATGGGAAAGAAGAGAAAATGAAAAAGAGGAATATTTTGTTCAGTAACAAAATGAATGTTTTGAAATTTTCCGTCATAGTATTTATGGTCATCCTGACACTAAGAACATATCAGGTCCATCTATCTATTCAAATTTGCGTTCCCATGTAGACTCCACTGGGAGAAAAATGTTTGCTCATCAGTGTTTGTTGGTGGCTACCATAGTCTCTCTGGACACTGAGCTGAATCACAGGATAAAGTCAGGAGACCAGTCAGGAAACACAGGAGCATGTTTGTAGAGAAAGTGCCTGACATTAAGTTTTGGATTTCTGAGGCATCCATTTCATAGACAGCCACGTTGAACAAAAACATTGTCAGGTGTGAGACACTATTACCAGATAAGCCCTGAGACTGCCCCAGCCATGAAGTACCTCTTCAGAAAGCCCTGAGTCACCTCCTTATGGACACATAAGTGACCCTGCTTTCCCCTTCAGCACCCAAATTCTACTCATATAAAATTGTCCTACAACATGTAAAACCCACAAATCCTTAACCACTCCAGCCATGCTCCCCAGTAAAGACAGATCCCTCTGCACCACTCTCTCTCCCTTTCAATGTCTCTCTCACCCTTCTGAGGCCTCCCTGAATGGCCTTTGGGATCCCAAGTGCCCTCCAGGACCCGTGAGGAATAGACCTGGTTTTGTTAGAGTTCTCTGATGGGTGCTGCTGAGGCCTGTCTTGCAGTCACAGTGAGAACC
>NW_023235686.1:0-1025 GCF_002007445.2 Ailuropoda melanoleuca | reverse complement strand
CACAATACAGTATAGTTATTAGTATAATTATATATATGTAGTATAACACAATGCAAAACGCAAGATTATTATTTAGGTTAAATATATGCGTAGTTTATTATTTTTTTTAAACTATTAAAGAAATGACAAATCGCTTTTGGGAGAAGGGAGACAGACCTGTATGGGATCAGAAAGGAGCATAGGTAAGCTTAGATTTCTAATATTCTGCTCCTAAGGAGATTTGTTTTAATTTTTGTGCTTCATACTTATATTAGGCTACGATTCATGCAAGTAACACATAATCAACACTTGTTTAAATGCCTACATGTTTATCACATGGTGTTAAATAATCTGTTCTTAAAACATACTAACACATGCATGATTTCAAAATTGCAATTTTGATCTAAATTGAATATCATGAACTCATAATACAGTAACTCAATAAAAAGATAGAAAATAATGACCAGAAGTTTAAAAATAAATTCACGATCTTTCAGCTCAAGGCATCTGATAAGCGATATGCTTAGGAATACACAATTCTCAACATGGGGTGAAAAATGTAAGGATCCTCCCTGAGCATTTAGAACAGACACGTTTTGTCAGGCATTTCGGCTGTAGAGGCCAGTCACTCCTCTGTTCTAAGTTAGTGAACAACATTTAGTTGTTTTGAACTATAAGTCCAATCACTTTACTATTCACCCTTAGGATCATTCAAACTCTCCCTACGTTTGTGTTTATGAAACATATAGGGACTGTTTTCCATTCGGGTGAAAGATTCCACTATTCAACTCACATCCGCACCAGTCAATCAGGGCTGCTTGGCAAGTAGCAGATAGGTTTCTGAGCAGAATGAAGAATTTCAGGAGATAGAGAAATCACGATTTGGATGAGAAACCACTGACTCAAGATAATTAACTCAAACTATGTGAGAATCAAGATATCACATTCCTAAAACAGATCTCGGAAAGCTGCTCCCACATTGCAGGCTTACAACATACCTATATGGAGGATTCTTCATCTAAAACCCGTTAAGATAGATTTAATGG
>NW_023235685.1:0-1025 GCF_002007445.2 Ailuropoda melanoleuca | reverse complement strand
TGTTCACCCCTGAAGATGTATTCTCTGTTGCAGTTTGCAGTTTGATGTGCACCTGTGTGGTGGTGGTCTTGTTGTTTAGGTCTTTGGGACACCTACAAAAGCTTTTGTCTATTTGATCTTAGTTTGAGAGGTATGTTAAATTCTTTCCCTTTGTTATTATAGTATTATTGACTATATTCCCTATGCTATATTTTTCATCACTGTGACTTATTTTACAACTGGAAGTTTGTACTGCTTAATCTATTTTCTCTCATACCCCCTCCTTCTGGCAACCACTAGTTTGTTTTCTATGAGTTGGTTTCTTTTTATCTTTTATTTTTTAGATTTCACATATAAGTGAAACTTATGGTATTTGTCTTTGTATAATTTTTTCACTTAGCATAATTCCTTCTAGGCCATCCATGCTGTCCAGTTTTCCCAGCAGCATTTATTGAAGAGATGGTCTTTTCCCCATTGTATATTTTTGCCTCCTTTGTCTTAGATTAATTAACCATATAAGCATTGGTTTGTTTCTGGGCTTAATCTCTTATTTTGTTAATTCATTTCACATTGAGTCGCAAAAATTGAACCATCCATGCACCCCTGGAATAAATCTCAGTCGTGGTGAATGATCCTTTTGATGTATTGTGGGATCCAGTTTGCTAATATTTTGAGGATTTTTGCATCTATGTACATCAGGGATATTGTTCTGTAATTCTTTTTGTAGTGTCTGTCTCGTTTTGATAACAGGGTAATCCTGGTTTCATAAAATTAATTTGGAAGAAATTTTTTTTTTAATAGTTTGAAAGGGATAGGTACTTACTCTTTAAATATTTGGTAAAATTCACCTGTAAAGCCATCTGGTCCTGGACTTCTATTTATTGGGAGTTTTTTGATTAGTGATTCATTTTAGGCTAGTAATCTGTTCAGATTATCTATTCCCGATTCAGTTTTGGAAGGTTATATTTCTAGGAATTTATCAATTTCTTCTAGGTTGTGCAATTTGTTGGCATGCAATTTCAATAGTAATCTCTCTCTCTCTCTCT
>NW_023235684.1:0-1025 GCF_002007445.2 Ailuropoda melanoleuca | reverse complement strand
TTTTTTGTAGGAAATATACACAGAAGTATCCAATGATACTTGAAATTTTATACTAAAATGTATCAATCTGGCAAGTAATTCCTAAGAGATTCAGGAAAAAGGAAAGTGCTTTTGCTCTGTGCCTGTAATCTTATAAATTCATGATAGTTTCTAAAGTTAGATTAAAGTTGTATAAAATCTAAAGCAAACAACATATTTAATGCTTTTGAGTCATAAAATCCAGTTTTAAGGTTTGTATCAAAGAAATAAAAGGTACTACTTTTTAAAAAGATATTCAGAATGTTTATTGCAGTGTCATTTACAGTAGAAAAAACTTGAGAATAAAGTTAATGCTCATCAACAAAGCAGTAAAAAAGTATATAAATCCACACTATAACGCAACTCAGAATTATATGAAATTTGCATAGGCTATTGTTACAAATTAAACAAGCACAATACAGAAAAGCAGATACAATCTGATCACATTTGTTTAAAATGAAAATGAATAAAAATCCTGAGTATGAATGCATGGACTCACACTGGATTATACTGCCACATAAAACACTGAAAGGGCATATTTTAGATTGTTTATATGGTGTACTCGAAGGTTAGGACCAATGCAGATGAAGGAGGGAAAATGGAGAAGACATTTTGCTGTTTAATTGCAGCTCTATTTTTTTAATTGTAGTTTTAAATTCTTACTCCTTAAGATTAATATTAGAACCTAATTGGAAAAAAATTTGATCATTGATTATTGGTTGACTGATTGGCAAATCCATTTGAAAACACTGCTGCAGGTTTCAGAATAAATTTTGTTTTCCTTGGTGGCAGCACAGCTGTTTTCTTTAGCTGGTCCTTTTATGAAAAATCTGTAGAGGAAGGCATAAATATATTGTTAATCATTGTTGCTGAAGACATCCATTTGTATTTTCAGCTAATACCCTCTCTTAATTAAAAGGCCGCTCAGATTTCAGGGCATTTTTAAATCCTTTGATTCACTAAAAGTTACAGTATCTGTGTAACTTAAACTTACTCTCTGTGATTGG
>NW_023235683.1:0-1024 GCF_002007445.2 Ailuropoda melanoleuca | reverse complement strand
GGTTGTAACCTGCAGGCAGTTCTCTCTCGATGTTTTCCTGGTGTGGAACAGAAATTCACCTGTAGTGTTATTAGGGACCTTGAAGTTAGTCCCAGTGATTATTGTCACAGAGAGGCAGGAGAGCGATAGCTAAAGAGCTGCTTCGTGGTTCTTTTTTGGGTCATGAATATTTTGAGAATCTGAGAAAAACAAAGCCTGTTGTCTGGAGGAAAATGCACACCCTGCAAAATCCTACCTGTGATTTCAGAGGGTTCAAAGAAACCTAGACAGAGAAGTTATGGTAATAATTAGTCACCATGAAAATCTACTTTCCTGGAGACACACGTCCAAACTGGGGAAGACCTTCTGCCTATTTATCTGCCTTCTCCTTTTAGCACGGTCTCTTGGATGTTCCGTTTTCCTGGGCTAAATTCTTAAAACCTAATTTTACGTGTTCCTGTTTTTGTTTCTTATATGCTCTCCTCCGAGTTGTGCAAGAAAAGTGGGAAAAGAAAGAAGGGGATGTAGGGAGGTAGAGGAAGGAAGGGAGAATAAAAGAAATTCTGAAGAAATTGAAGAGAACAGGAAAAACAGAAGCAGGGGACAGGAACATGAAGACAACGTCACTAGCTTTGCCCCCATTTCAGAAAATCTGAGGAATGTCTAACAAAGGCCCCAAATCCCTGAGCAAATTTGAGGCCTTTCTGTTGGTGTTGACAGCCAAGAATCTGGCCCCATGGTTTAAACCCGCATTTATGGAGTGTCGCTGCAAGCATGACACCTCTGTAGGCACCAAAATGCAGGGGGAGCACAAATGCACAGGCTCCAGGGTCTGTCTGGCAACATACATGTTAGCATCAGCATGCTGCCTGATGGGACACTTGATGGCATCGTGTTGGAGCCCACAGGTCTTGACTAAAGAAGTCGGCGTGCCTCAATGTGCCGTGAAAAGAGCAGGGGCTCAACTTGACAAGTGTAATCCAAAATCCAGATTTTTATGTCAATCTCCCAGTATCAGAATGTTGACAATGATTTTTTTTTTTAA
>NW_023235682.1:0-1024 GCF_002007445.2 Ailuropoda melanoleuca | reverse complement strand
GTTCCCTCTCTCACTGGCTGTCTCTATCTCTGTCGAATAAATAAATAAAATCTTAAAAAAAAAAAACAAAAAACTAAAAGGCAACCTACAGAATGGGAGTAGATATTTGCAAATTTCTTATCAGATAAAGGGTTAGTATCCAAAATCTATAAAGCACTTCTCAAACTCAATGCCCAAAAAACAAAAAAACCCAGTCAACAAATGGGCAGAAGACATGAACAGACATTTCTCCAAAGAGACATACAAATGGCTGACACACGAAAAAATGTTCAACATCATTCAGCATCAGGGAAATACAAATCAAAACCACAGTGTAACACCTCACACTGATCAGAGTGGCTAAAATTAACAACTCAGGAAACAACAGATGTTGACAAGAATGTGGAGTAAGGGAAATACTCTTACACTCTCGGTGGGAATGCCAACTGGGGCTGCCACTCTCCAAGACGGTATGGAGGTTCCTCAAAAAGTTAAAAATAGAGCTAACTTACCACCCAGCAATTGCACTACTAGATATTTATCCAAAGGATACAAACATAGTGATTTGAAGGGCCACATGCACTCTAATAATGTTCATAGCAGCAATGTCCACAATAACTAAAATATGGAAAGAGCCCAGATATCCATCGGCAGATGAATGGATAAAAAAGAAGTGGTATGTATATATCTATATAATGGAATATTTCTCATCCAACAAAAAGAATGAAATCTTGCCATTTGCAATGACATGGATGGAACTAGAGGGTATTATGCTAAGAGAAATAAATAAGTCAGTCAGAAAAGACAAATATCATATGATTTCACTCATATGTGCAATTTAAGAAACAAAACACATAAACATAGGGGAAGGGAAGGAAAAATAAGATGAAAACAGAGAGGGAAAACCATAAGAGACTCTTAACTATAGGAAACAAATGAGGGTTGCTAGAGGGGAGGTGGGTTGGGGGATGGTTTAACTGGGTGATGGGCATTAAGGAGGGCACTTGATGGAATGAGCACTGGGTGTTATATGCAACTGATGAAT
>NW_023235681.1:4951-21218 GCF_002007445.2 Ailuropoda melanoleuca | reverse complement strand
CCCTGTAGGGTGTTGATTCTGACGGACGTGTCTTGGGCCTTTTCGTTCCATTGCCATCAGCAGTTTTGACAGGATTTCCACCGGAAGCAAACATTTCGCTGGAAGCAGCTGCTGGCCGAATTGTGTTTTTCAGTGCTGTGTTCCTCGTGTTCCACTCACGTTACCAAAGCACCTTGATTACTATTCCAACTTCCATATTACCGCCGTGACTTCAAAGACTTTCCACTCACACTTTGTTTCTTGGTTCTAAGGCCTGGATCCTTCCTAGGTCCATACACATATGTGGACTCGGGGTCCCAGTGTAAAGTCTATTGTTCGCTGGAGGTTTTTTCCATTATGATCCGCTTTATTACTTATGAGAAGGGCGCTGAGTCCTCGAAAATCCTGACCCTTTTCATTCATGCTCCCTTACTCATGAGAGATGATGATCGTTGATATTTCCCTGGACTGTGTGGTGTCTCAGAGACCACTATGGGGCACTCTCGTCAGGCTTCCGCGACCACTTTCCCTCATGTTTCCCTATTCACGAAGGGTGATGATAGTGCTAAGATGGTCCCTGTACGGTGTTGTTTCTGACGGACGTGTTTTGGGCCTTTTCGTTCCATTGCCACCAGCAGTTTTGACAGGATTTCCCCAGGAAGCAAACATTTCGATGGATGCGGCTTTGCCCGAATTGTGTTTCTCAGTGCTTTGTTCTCGTGTTTCACTCACGGTACCAAAGCACCTTGATTCCTGTTCCACCTTCCATAAGGCCGACGTGAATTCTAATGCTTTCTCCTCACACATTGTTTCTTGGTTCTAAGGGATGTATCCTTCGCAGGCCCATAAACCAAATGTGGAATCCGTGTCCCCAGTGAAAATGCTGCTTTTCGCTGGAGGTGTTTTCCAGAACTCTCTGCTTTATTACCGATGAGAAGGGCGCTGAATCCTCGAAAATCCTGAAAATTTTCATTCATGCTCCCTTACTCACGAGAGATGATGTTCGTTGTTATTTCCCTGGACTGTGTGGTGTCTCAGAGACCACTATGGGGCACTCTCGTCAGGCTTCCGCGACCACTTTCCCTCATGTTTCCCTATTCACGAAGGGTGATGATAGTGCTAAGACGGTCCCTGTACGGTGTTGTTTCTGACGGACGTGTTTTGGGCCTTTTCGTTCCATTGCCGCCAGCAGTTTTGACAGGATTTCCCCAGGGAGCAAGCATTTCGTTGGAAGCGGGTTTTGGCCGAATTGTGTTTCTCAGTGCTGTGTTCGTCGTGTTTCACTCACGGTACCAAAGCCCCTTGATTCCTGTTCCACCTTCCATAAGGCCGTCGTGACTTCAAGGGCTTTCCCCTCACACTTTGTTTCTTGGTTCTAAGGGCTGGATCCTCCCCAGGCCCCTACACCCAATGTGGAATCGGGGTCCCCAGTGAAAAGGCTGCTGTTCGCTGGAGGTGTTTCCCTGGACGCTCTGCTTTATTACCAATGAGAAGGGCGCTGAGTCCTCGAAAATCCTGAACCTTTTCATTCATGCTCCCTTACTCACGAGAGATGATGATCGTTGATATTTCCCTGGACTGTGTGGGGTCTCAGAGACCACTATGGGGCACTCTCGTCAGGCTTCCGCGACCACTTTCCCTCATGTTTCCCTATTCACGAAGGGTGATGATAGTGCTAAGACGGTCCCTGTACGGTGTTGTTTCTGACGGACGTGTTTTGGGCCTTTTCGTTCCATTGCCGCCAGCAGTTTTGACAGGATTTCCCCAGGGAGCAAGCATTTCGTTGGAAGCGGGTTTTGGCCGAATTGTGTTTCTCAGTGCTGTGTTCGTCGTGTTTCACTCACGGTACCAAAGCCCCTTGATTCCTGTTCCACCTTCCATAAGGCCGTCGTGACTTCAAGGGCTTTCCCCTCACACTTTGTTTCTTGGTTCTAAGGGCTGGATCCTCCCCAGGCCCCTACACCCAATGTGGAATCGGGGTCCCCAGTGAAAAGGCTGCTGTTCGCTGGAGGTGTTTCCCTGGACGCTCTGCTTTATTACCAATGAGAAGGGCGCTGAGTCCTCGAAAATCCTGAACCTTTTCATTCATGCTCCCTTACTCACGAGAGATGATGATCGTTGATATTTCCCTGGACTGTGTGGGGTCTCAGAGACCACTATGGGGCACTCTCGTCAGGCTTCCGCGACCACTTTCCCTCATGTTTCCCTATTCACGAAGGGTGATGATAGTGCTAAGACGGTCCCTGTACGGTGTTGTTTCTGACGGACGTGTTTTGGGCCTTTTCGTTCCATTGCCGCCAGCAGTTTTGACAGGATTTCCCCAGGGAGCAAGCATTTCGTTGGAAGCGGGTTTTGGCCGAATTGTGTTTCTCAGTGCTGTGTTCGTCGTGTTTCACTCACGGTACCAAAGCCCCTTGATTCCTGTTCCACCTTCCATAAGGCCGTCGTGACTTCAAGGGCTTTCCCCTCACACTTTGTTTCTTGGTTCTAAGGGCTGGATCCTCCCCAGGCCCCTACACCCAATGTGGAATCGGGGTCCCCAGTGAAAAGGCTGCTGTTCGCTGGAGGTGTTTCCCTGGACGCTCTGCTTTATTACCAATGAGAAGGGCGCTGAGTCCTCGAAAATCCTGAACCTTTTCATTCATGCTCCCTTACTCACGAGAGATGATGATCGTTGATATTTCCCTGGACTGTGTGGGGTCTCAGAGACCACTATGGGGCACTCTCGTCAGGCTTCCGCGACCACTTTCCCTCATGTTTCCCTATTCACGAAGGGTGATGATAGTGCTAAGACGGTCCCTGTACGGTGTTGTTTCTGACGGACGTGTTTTGGGCCTTTTCGTTCCATTGCCGCCAGCAGTTTTGACAGGATTTCCCCAGGGAGCAAGCATTTCGTTGGAAGCGGGTTTTGGCCGAATTGTGTTTCTCAGTGCTGTGTTCGTCGTGTTTCACTCACGGTACCAAAGCCCCTTGATTCCTGTTCCACCTTCCATAAGGCCGTCGTGACTTCAAGGGCTTTCCACTCACACTTTGTTTCTTGGTTCTAAGGGCTGGATCCTCCCCAGGCCCCTACACCCAATGTGGAATCGGGGTCCCCAGTGAAAAGGCTGCTGTTCGCTGGAGGTGTTTCCCTGGACGCTCTGCTTTATTACCAATGAGAAGGGCGCTGAGTCCTCGAAAATCCTGAACCTTTTCATTCATGCTCCCTTACTCACGAGAGATGATGATCGTTGATATTTCCCTGGACTGTGTGGTGTCTCAGAGACCACTATGGGGCACTCTCGTCAGGCTTCCGCGACCACTTTCCCTCATGTTTCCCTATTCACGAAGTGTGATGATAGTGCTAAGACGGTCCCTGTACGGTGTTGTTGCCTTCGGACTTTTTTTGGGCTTTTTCGTTCCATTGCCACCAGCAGTTTTGACAGGATTTCACCAGGAAGCAAACAATTCGCTGGAAGCGGCTAAAGACCGAATTGTGTTTCTCAGTGCTGTGTTCCTCTTTTTCACTAACAGTACCAAAGCACCTTGATTCCTGTTCCACCTTCCATAAGGCCAACGTGAGTTCAAGGGCTTTTTCCTCACACTTTCTTTCTTGGTTCCAAGGGCTGGATCCTTCACAGGCCCTTACAACCAATGTAGAATCGGCGTACCCAGTGAAAAGCTGGCTCTTCACTGGTGGTGTTTTCCTGGACGCTCTGCTTTATTACAAATGAGGGGGGCACTGAGTCCTAAAAAATCCTAACCCTTTTCATTCATGCTCCCTTACTCAAGACAGATGATGTTCGTTGATATTTCCCTGGACTGTGTGGTGTCTCAGAGACCACTATGTGGCACTCTACTCACGCTTCTGCCACCACTTTCCCTCATGATTTCCTATTCACGAAGGGTGATGATAGTGCTAACACGGACCCTGTACGTTGTTGTTTCTGACGGACGTGTTTTGGGCCTTTTCGTTCCATTGCCGCCAGCAGTTTTGACAGGATTTCCCCAGGGAGCAAGCATTTCGTTGGAAGCGGGTTTTGGCCGAATTGTCTTTCTCAGTGCTGTGTTCGTCGTGTTTCACTCACGGTACCAAAGCCCCTTGATTCCTGTTCCACCTTCCATAAGGCCGTCGTGACTTCAAGGGCTTTCCCCTCACACTTTGTTTCTTGGTTCTAAGGGCTGGATCCTCCCCAGGCCCCTACACCCAATGTGGAATCGGGGTCCCCAGTGAAAAGGCTGCTGTTCGCTGGAGGTGTTTCCCTGGACGCTCTGCTTTATTACCAATGAGAAGGGCGCTGAGTCCTCGAAAATCCTGAACCTTTTCATTCATGCTCCCTTACTCACGAGAGATGATGATCGTTGATATTTCCCTGGACTGTGTGGGGTCTCAGAGACCACTATGGGGCACTCTCGTCAGGCTTCCGCGACCACTTTCCCTCATGTTTCCCTATTCACGAAGGGTGATGATAGTGCTAAGACGGTCCCTGTACGGTGTTGTTTCTGACGGACGTGTTTTGGGCCTTTTCGTTCCATTGCCGCCAGCAGTTTTGACAGGATTTCCCCAGGGAGCAAGCATTTCGTTGGAAGCGGGTTTTGGCCGAATTGTGTTTCTCAGTGCTGTGTTCGTCGTGTTTCACTCACGGTACCAAAGCCCCTTGATTCCTGTTCCACCTTCCATAAGGCCGTCGTGACTTCAAGGGCTTTCCCCTCACACTTTGTTTCTTGGTTCTAAGGGCTGGATCCTCCCCAGGCCCCTACACCCAATGTGGAATCGGGGTCCCCAGTGAAAAGGCTGCTGTTCGCTGGAGGTGTTTCCCTGGACGCTCTGCTTTATTACCAATGAGAAGGGCGCTGAGTCCTCGAAAATCCTGAACCTTTTCATTCATGCTCCCTTACTCACGAGAGATGATGATCGTTGATATTTCCCTGGACTGTGTGGGGTCTCAGAGACCACTATGGGGCACTCTCGTCAGGCTTCCGCGACCACTTTCCCTCATGTTTCCCTATTCACGAAGGGTGATGATAGTGCTAAGACGGTCCCTGTACGGTGTTGTTTCTGACGGACGTGTTTTGGGCCTTTTCGTTCCATTGCCGCCAGCAGTTTTGACAGGATTTCCCCAGGGAGCAAGCATTTCGTTGGAAGCGGGTTTTGGCCGAATTGTCTTTCTCAGTGCTGTGTTCGTCGTGTTTCACTCACGGTACCAAAGCACCTTGATTCCTGTTCCACCTTCCATAAGGCCGTCGTGACTTCAAGGGCTTTCCCCTCACACTTTGTTTCTTGGTTCTAAGGGCTGGATCCTCCCCAGGCCCCTACACCCAATGTGGAATCGGGGTCCCCAGTGAAAAGGCTGCTGTTCGCTGGAGGTGTTTCCCTGGACGCTCTGCTTTATTACCAATGAGAAGGGCGCTGAGTCCTCGAAAATCCTGAACCTTTTCATTCATGCTCCCTTACTCACGAGAGATGATGATCGTTGATATTTCCCTGGACTGTGTGGGGTCTCAGAGACCACTATGGGGCACTCTCGTCAGGCTTCCGCGACCACTTTCCCTCATGTTTCCCTATTCACGAAGGGTGATGATAGTGCTAAGACGGTCCCTGTACGGTGTTGTTTCTGACGGACGTGTTTTGGGCCTTTTCGTTCCATTGCCGCCAGCAGTTTTGACAGGATTTCCCCAGGGAGCAAGCATTTCGTTGGAAGCGGGTTTTGGCCGAATTGTCTTTCTCAGTGCTGTGTTCGTCGTGTTTCACTCACGGTACCAAAGCACCTTGATTCCTGTTCCACCTTCCATAAGGCCGTCGTGACTTCAAGGGCTTTCCACTCACACTTTGTTTCTTGGTTCTAAGGGCTGGATCCTCCCCAGGCCCCTACACCCAATGTGGAATCGGGGTCCCCAGTGAAAAGGCTGCTGTTCGCTGGAGGTGTTTCCCTGGACGCTCTGCTTTATTACCAATGAGAAGGGCGCTGAGTCCTCGAAAATCCTGAACCTTTTCATTCATGCTCCCTTACTCACGAGAGATGATGATCGTTGATATTTCCCTGGACTGTGTGGGGTCTCAGAGACCACTATGGGGCACTCTCGTCAGGCTTCCGCGACCACTTTCCCTCATGTTTCCCTATTCACGAAGGGTGATGATAGTGCTAAGACGGTCCCTGTACGGTGTTGTTTCTGACGGACGTGTTTTGGGCCTTTTCGTTCCATTGCCGCCAGCAGTTTTGACAGGATTTCCCCAGGGAGCAAGCATTTCGTTGGAAGCGGGTTTTGGCCGAATTGTCTTTCTCAGTGCTGTGTTCGTCGTGTTTCACTCACGGTACCAAAGCACCTTGATTCCTGTTCCACCTTCCATAAGGCCGTCGTGACTTCAAGGGCTTTCCCCTCACACTTTGTTTCTTGGTTCTAAGGGCTGGATCCTCCCCAGGCCCCTACACCCAATGTGGAATCGGGGTCCCCAGTGAAAAGGCTGCTGTTCGCTGGAGGTGTTTCCCTGGACGCTCTGCTTTATTACCAATGAGAAGGGCGCTGAGTCCTCGAAAATCCTGAACCTTTTCATTCATGCTCCCTTACTCACGAGAGATGATGATCGTTGATATTTCCCTGGACTGTGTGGTGTCTCAGAGACCACTATGGGGCACTCTCGTCAGGCTTCCGCGACCACTTTCCCTCATGTTTCCCTATTCACGGAGGGTGATGATAGTGCTAAGATGGTCCCTGTACGGTGTTGTCTCTGACGGACGTGTTTTGGGCCTTTTCGTTCCATTGCCACCAGCAGTTTTGACTGGATTTCCCCAGGAAGGAAACATTTCATTGGAAGCGCCTGTTGGCTGAATTGTGTTTCTCAGTGCTGTATTTGTCGTGTTTCACTCACGGTACGAAAGCACCTTGATTCCTTTTCATCCTTACATAAGGCCGATGTGATTTCTAAGCCTTTCCCCTCACACTTTGTTTCTTGGTCTAAGGGCTGGATGCTTCCCAGGCCCATACACCCAATGTTGAATCTGGGTCCCCAGTGTAAAGGCTGCTGTTCGCTGGAGGAGTTTTCCAGGACGCTCTGCTCTATTACCAATGAGAAGGGCGCTGAGTCCTCGAAAATCCTGAACCTTTTCATTCATGCTCCCTTACTCACGAGAGATGATGATCGTTGATATTTCCCTGGACTGTGTGGTGTCTCAGAGACCACTATGGGGCACTCTCGTCAGGCTTCCGCGACCACTTTCCCTCATGTTTCCCTATTCACGAAGGGTGATGATAGTGCTAAGACGGTCCCTGTACGGTGTTGTTTCTGACGGACGTGTTTTGGGCCTTTTCGTTCCATTGCCGCCAGCAGTTTTGACAGGATTTCCCCAGGGAGCAAGCATTTCGTTGGAAGCGGGTTTTGGCCGAATTGTGTTTCTCAGTGCTGTGTTCGTCGTGTTTCACTCACGGTACCAAAGCCCCTTGATTCCTGTTCCACCTTCCATAAGGCCGTCGTGACTTCAAGGGCTTTCCCCTCACACTTTGTTTCTTGGTTCTAAGGGCTGGATCCTCCCCAGGCCCCTACACCCAATGTGGAATCGGGGTCCCCAGTGAAAAGGCTGCTGTTCGCTGGAGGTGTTTCCCTGGACGCTCTGCTTTATTACCAATGAGAAGGGCGCTGAGTCCTCGAAAATCCTGAACCTTTTCATTCATGCTCCCTTACTCACGAGAGATGATGATCGTTGATATTTCCCTGGACTGTGTGGGGTCTCAGAGACCACTATGGGGCACTCTCGTCAGGCTTCCGCGACCACTTTCCCTCATGTTTCCCTATTCACGAAGGGTGATGATAGTGCTAAGACGGTCCCTGTACGGTGTTGTTTCTGACGGACGTGTTTTGGGCCTTTTCGTTCCATTGCCGCCAGCAGTTTTGACAGGATTTCCCCAGGGAGCAAGCATTTCGTTGGAAGCGGGTTTTGGCCGAATTGTCTTTCTCAGTGCTGTGTTCGTCGTGTTTCACTCACGGTACCAAAGCACCTTGATTCCTGTTCCACCTTCCATAAGGCCGTCGTGACTTCAAGGGCTTTCCCCTCACACTTTGTTTCTTGGTTCTAAGGGCTGGATCCTCCCCAGGCCCCTACACCCAATGTGGAATCGGGGTCCCCAGTGAAAAGGCTGCTGTTCGCTGGAGGTGTTTCCCTGGACGCTCTGCTTTATTACCAATGAGAAGGGCGCTGAGTCCTCGAAAATCCTGAACCTTTTCATTCATGCTCCCTTACTCACGAGAGATGATGATCGTTGATATTTCCCTGGACTGTGTGGGGTCTCAGAGACCACTATGGGGCACTCTCGTCAGGCTTCCGCGACCACTTTCCCTCATGTTTCCCTATTCACGAAGGGTGATGATAGTGCTAAGACGGTCCCTGTACGGTGTTGTTTCTGACGGACGTGTTTTGGGCCTTTTCGTTCCATTGCCGCCAGCAGTTTTGACAGGATTTCCCCAGGGAGCAAGCATTTCGTTGGAAGCGGGTTTTGGCCGAATTGTCTTTCTCAGTGCTGTGTTCGTCGTGTTTCACTCACGGTACCAAAGCACCTTGATTCCTGTTCCACCTTCCATAAGGCCGTCGTGACTTCAAGGGCTTTCCACTCACACTTTGTTTCTTGGTTCTAAGGGCTGGATCCTCCCCAGGCCCCTACACCCAATGTGGAATCGGGGTCCCCAGTGAAAAGGCTGCTGTTCGCTGGAGGTGTTTCCCTGGACGCTCTGCTTTATTACCAATGAGAAGGGCGCTGAGTCCTCGAAAATCCTGAACCTTTTCATTCATGCTCCCTTACTCACGAGAGATGATGATCGTTGATATTTCCCTGGACTGTGTGGGGTCTCAGAGACCACTATGGGGCACTCTCGTCAGGCTTCCGCGACCACTTTCCCTCATGTTTCCCTATTCACGAAGGGTGATGATAGTGCTAAGACGGTCCCTGTACGGTGTTGTTTCTGACGGACGTGTTTTGGGCCTTTTCGTTCCATTGCCGCCAGCAGTTTTGACAGGATTTCCCCAGGGAGCAAGCATTTCGTTGGAAGCGGGTTTTGGCCGAATTGTCTTTCTCAGTGCTGTATTTGTCGTGTTTCACTCACGGTACGAAAGCACCTTGATTCCTTTTCATCCTTACATAAGGCCGATGTGATTTCTAAGCCTTTCCCCTCACACTTTGTTTCTTGGTCTAAGGGCTGGATGCTTCCCAGGCCCATACACCCAATGTTGAATCAGGGTCCCCAGTGTAAAGGCTGCTGTTCGCTGGAGGAGTTTTCCAGGACGCTCTGCTCTATTACCAATGAGAAGGGCGCTGAGTCCTCGAAAATCCAGAACCTTTTCGTTCATGCTCCCTTACTCACGAGATATGATGTTCGTTGACATTTCCCTGGACTGTGTCTTGTCTCAGAGACCTCTGTGGCACAACCGTCTGGTTTCTGCTACCAGTTTCCCTCATGTTTCCCTATTCACGAAGGGTGAGGATAGTGCTAAGATGGACACTGTACGGTGTTGTTTCTGACGGACGTGTTTTGAGGCTTTTTGTTCCATTGCCACCAGGAGTTTTGACAGGATTTCCCCAGGTTGCAAACATTTTATTGGAGCGGCTGTTGGCCGAAATGTGTTTCTTAGTTCTTTGTTCATCATGTTTCACTCAAGATTCCAAAGCACCTTGATTAATATTATAACTTCCATAAACCGACGTGTCTTCAAGGACTTTCTCCTCACACTTTGTTTCTTGGTTTTAATGGCTGGAACCTTGCCAGGCCCGTAAAACCAATGGGGAATCGGAGCCCCAGTGAAAAGGCTGCTGTTCACTGGAGGTGTTTTCCAGGACGCTCTGCTTTATTACCAATGAGAAGGGCGCTGAGTCATCGAAAATCCTGAACCTTTCATTCATGCTCCCTTACTCACGAGAGATGATGTTCGTTGATATTTCCCTGGACTGTGTGGTGTCTCAGAGATGACTCTGTTGCACTCTCGTCAGGATTCCGTGACCGCTTTCCCTCATATTCCCTATTCACGGAGGGTGATGATAGTGCTAAGATGGTCCCTGTACGGTGTTGTTTCTGATGGACGTGTTTTCGGCCTTTTCATTCCATTGTCGCCAGCAGTTTTGACAGGATTTCCCCTGGAAGCAAACATTTCGTTGGAAGACCCTGTTTTCCGATTTTTGTTTCCTAGTGCTCTGTTCGTCATGTTTTACTTATGGTACCAAAGCACCTTGATTCCTGTTCCACCTTCCATAAGGCCGTCGTGACTTCAAGGGCTTTCCCCTCACACTTTTTTTCTTGGTTCTAAGGGCTGGATCCTCCCCAGGCCCCTACACCCAATGTGGAATCGGGGTCCCCAGTGAAAAGGCTGCTGTTCGCTGGAGGTGTTTTCCTGGACGCTCTGCATTATTACCAATGAGAAGGGCGCTGAGTGCTCGAAAATCCTGAACCTTTTCATTCATGCTCCCTTACTCACGAGAGATGATGATCGTTGATATTTCCCTGGACTGTGTGGTGTCTCAGAGACCACTATGGGGCACTCTCGTCAGGCTTCCGCGACCACTTTCCCTCATGTTTCCCTATTCACGAAGGGTGATGATAGTGCTAAGACGGTCCCTGTACGGTGTTGTTTCTGACGGACGTGTTTTGGGCCTTTTCGTTCCATTGCCGCCAGCAGTTTTGACAGGATTTCCCCAGGGAGCAAGCATTTCGTTGGAAGCGGGTTTTGGCCGAATTGTCTTTCTCAGTGCTGTGTTCGTCGTGTTTCACTCACGGTACCAAAGCACCTTGATTCCTGTTCCACCTTCCATAAGGCCGTCGTGACTTCAAGGGCTTTCCACTCACACTTTGTTTCTTGGTTCTAAGGGCTGGATCCTCCCCAGGCCCCTACACCCAATGTGGAATCGGGGTCCCCAGTGAAAAGGCTGCTGTTCGCTGGAGGTGTTTCCCTGGACGCTCTGCTTTATTACCAATGAGAAGGGCGCTGAGTCCTCGAAAATCCTGAACCTTTTCATTCATGCTCCCTTACTCACGAGAGATGATGATCGTTGATATTTCCCTGGACTGTGTGGTGTCTCAGAGACCACTATGGGGCACTCTCGTCAGGCTTCCGCGACCACTTTCCCTCATGTTTCCCTATTCACGAAGGGTGATGATAGTGCTAAGACGGTCCCTGTACGGTGTTGTTTCTGACGGACGTGTTTTGGGCCTTTTCGTTCCATTGCCGCCAGCAGTTTTGACAGGATTTCCCCAGGGAGCAAGCATTTCGTTGGAAGCGGGTTTTGGCCGAATTGTCTTTCTCAGTGCTGTGTTCGTCGTGTTTCACTCACGGTACCAAAGCACCTTGATTCCTGTTCCACCTTCCATAAGGCCGTCGTGACTTCAAGGGCTTTCCACTCACACTTTGTTTCTTGGTTCTAAGGGCTGGATCCTCCCCAGGCCCCTACACCCAATGTGGAATCGGGGTCCCCAGTGAAAAGGCTGCTGTTCGCTGGAGGTGTTTCCCTGGACGCTCTGCTTTATTACCAATGAGAAGGGCGCTGAGTCCTCGAAAATCCTGAACCTTTTCATTCATGCTCCCTTACTCACGAGAGATGATGATCGTTGATATTTCCCTGGACTGTGTGGTGTCTCAGAGACCACTATGGGGCACTCTCGTCAGGCTTCCGCGACCACTTTCCCTCATGTTTCCCTATTCACGAAGGGTGATGATAGTGCTAAGACGGTCCCTGTACGGTGTTGTTTCTGACGGACGTGTTTTGGGCCTTTTCGTTCCATTGCCGCCAGCAGTTTTGACAGGATTTCCCCAGGGAGCAAGCATTTCGTTGGAAGCGGGTTTTGGCCGAATTGTCTTTCTCAGTGCTGTGTTCGTCGTGTTTCACTCACGGTACCAAAGCACCTTGATTCCTGTTCCACCTTCCATAAGGCCGTCGTGACTTCAAGGGCTTTCCACTCACACTTTGTTTCTTGGTTCTAAGGGCTGGATCCTCCCCAGGCCCCTACACCCAATGTGGAATCGGGGTCCCCAGTGAAAAGGCTGCTGTTCGCTGGAGGTGTTTCCCTGGACGCTCTGCTTTATTACCAATGAGAAGGGCGCTGAGTCCTCGAAAATCCTGAACCTTTTCATTCATGCTCCCTTACTCACGAGAGATGATGATCGTTGATATTTCCCTGGACTGTGTGGTGTCTCAGAGACCACTATGGGGCACTCTCGTCAGGCTTCCGCGACCACTTTCCCTCATGTTTCCCTATTCACGAAGGGTGATGATAGTGCTAAGATGGTCCCTGTACGGTGTTGTTTCTGATGGACGTGTTTTCGGCCTTTTCATTCCATTGTCGCCAGCAGTTTTGACAGGATTTCCCCTGGAAGCAAACATTTCGTTGGAAGACCCTGTTTTCCGATTTTTGTTTCCTAGTGCTCTGTTCGTCATGTTTTACTTATGGTACCAAAGCACCTTGATTCCTGTTCCACCTTCCATTAGGCCGACGTGACTTCAAGGGCTTTCCCCTCACACTTTTTCTTGGTTCTAAGGGAGTAACCTACCTAGACCCAAACCCAATGTGGAATTGGGTCCCAGTGAAAAGGCTGCTGTTTGCTAGAGGTGTTTTCCTGGACCCTCTGCTTTATACCATTGAGAAAAGCACTGAATCCTCGAAATACCAGAAGCTTTTCATTCATGCTCCCTTACTCACGAGAGATGATGTTCATTGATATTTCCATGGACTGTTTGCTGTCTCAGAGAGCACTATGTGGCACTCTCGCCAGGGTTACGCGACCACTTTCCCTCATGTTTCCCTATTCACGAAGGGTGATGAAAGGGCTAAGATGGTCCCTGTACGGTGTTGTTTCTGAGGGACGTGTTTTGGGCGTTTTCATTCCATTGCCGCCAGCAGTTTTCACAGGATTTCCCAAGAAGCAAACATTTCGTTGGAAGCGGGTGTTGGCCGAATTGTGTTTCTCAGGGCTGTGTTCGTCATGATTCACTCACGGTACCAAAGCACCTTGATT
Organism: Ailuropoda melanoleuca; assembly: GCF_002007445.2. Taxonomy (NCBI): domain Eukaryota; kingdom Metazoa; phylum Chordata; class Mammalia; order Carnivora; family Ursidae; genus Ailuropoda; species Ailuropoda melanoleuca. The sequence continues at coordinate 8,274 of NW_023235681.1, read as the reverse complement.
CCTGTTCCACCTTACATAAGGCCGACTTGATTTCAAGGTCTTTTCCCTCACACTTTTTTTCTTGTTTCTGAGGGCTTTATCTTTCCCAGGCCCGTACACCGAATGTGGAATCATGGTCCCCAGTGAAAATGCTGCTGTTCACTGGAGGTGTTTTCCTGGACGCTCTGCTTTATTACCAATGAGAAGGGTGCTGAGCCCTCCAAATCCTGAACCTTTTCATTCATGCTCCCTTACTCACGAGAGATGATGTTAGTTGTTATTTCCCTGGTTTGTGTGGTGTCTCAGAGACCATTATGTGGCACTCTCGTCAGGATTCCATGACAACTTTGCCTCATGTTTCCCTATTCATGAAGGGTGATGATAGTGCTAAGTCGTTCCCTGTACGGTGTTGCTTCTGACTGTCGTGTTTTGGCCTTTTCGTTCCATTGCCACCAGCAGTTTGAAAGGAATTCCCCAGGAAGCAAACATTTCGTTGGAAGCCGCTGTTGGCCGAATTGTGTTTCTCAGTGCTGTGTTCGTCGTTTTTCACTCACGGTACCAACGCACCTTGATTCCTCTTCCACCTTCCATAAGGCAGACGCGTTTCAAGACCTTTATCCTCACAATTTGTTTCTTGATTCTAAGTGCTGGAACCTTCCCAGGCCCGTACACTCAATGTGGAATCGGTGTCCCAGGAGAAAAGGCTGCTGTTCGCTGTAGGTGTTTTCCTTGACGCTCTGCTTTATTAGCATTGAAAAGGGTGCTGATTCCTCGAAAATCCTGAACCTTTTCATTCATGCTCCCTTACTCACGAGAGATGATGTTCGTTGATATTTCCCTGGACTGTGGGGTGTCTCAGAGACCACAAATGGCACTCTCGTCTGGCTTCCACGACCACTTTCCCTCATGTTTCCTTATTCACGAAGGGTGACGATAATGCTAAGACGGTCCCTGTACGGTGTTGTTTCTGACGGATGTGTTTTGGGCCTTTTCGTTCCATTGCCGCAAGCAGTATTGACAGGATTTCCCCAGGAAGCAAACATTTCGTAGGAAGCAGCTGTTGGCCTAATTGTGTTTCTCAGTGCTGTTTTCGTCGTGTTTCACTCACGGTACCAAAGCACGTTGATTCCTATTCCACCTTCCAAATGGCCGACGTGACTTCAAGAGCTTTCTCCTCACAATTTTTTTCTTGGTTCTAAGGGCTGTATCCTTACAGGCTCCTTCACCCAATGTAGAAATGGGTTCCCCCGAAAAAATGCTCCTGTTCGCTTGAAGTGTTTTCCTTATGCTCTGCGTTTTTACCAATGAGAATGCGGCTGTTTCCTCGAAAAATCTGAAGCTCTTCATTCATGCTCCCTTACTCATGAGAGATGATGTTCGTTGATATTTCCCTGGAATGTGGTGTGTCTCAGAGACCACTATGTGGCACTCTCATCAGGCTTCCGTGAAAACTATTCCTCATGTTTCCCTATTCACGAAGTGTGATGATATCCTAAGACGGTCCCTGTACTGTGTTGTTAATGACGGAGGAGTTTTGGGACTTTTCGTTCCATTTCCGCTAGCAGTTTTGACAGGATTTCCCCAAAAGCAAACATTTCATTGGAAGCGGGTGTGGGCCGAATTGTCTTTCGCAGTGCTGTGTTCGTCGTGTTTCATTCACGGTACCAAAGCACCTTGATTCCTGTTCCACCTTACATAAGGCCAATGTGACTTCAAGGGCTTTCCCCTCACACTTTGTTTCTTGGTTCTAAGTGCTGGATCCTTCCCAGGGCCCTCACCCAATGTGGAATCGGGGTCCCCAGTGTAAAGGCTGCTGTTCGCTGGAGGTGTTTTCCTGGACGCTCTGCTTTATTACCAATGAGAAGGGCGCTGATTCCTCGAAAATCCTGAAACTTTTCAATCATTCTACCTTATTCACGAGTTTGATGTTCATTGATAATTCCCTGGACTGTGTGGAGTCTCAGAACCACTAGGTGGCACTCTCGTCAAGCTTCCATTGATTACTTTCCCTCATGATTCCCTAATACTAAGGGTGATGGTAGTGCTAAGATGGTCCCTGTACGGTGTTGTTTCTGACGGACGAGTTTTGGGCCTTTTTGTTCCATTGCCGCCAGCAGTTTTGACAGGATTTCCCTAGGAAGCAAACATTACGTTTGAAGCGGCACTGGCCGAATTGCGTTTCTCAGTGACGTGTTCGTCGTGTTTCCCTCACGGTACCAAAGCACCTTGATTCCTGTTCCACCTTCAATAAGGCCGATGTGACTTCAAGGGCTTTATCCTCACACTTTTTTCTTGATTCTAAGTGCTGGAACTTTCACAGGCCCATATACACAATGTGGAATCAGTGTCCCCAGTTAAAAGGTTGATGTTAGCTGGAGGTTTTTTCATGGATGCTCTGGGTAATACCAAAAAGAATGGCGCTGAGTCCTTGAAATTCATGAACATTTTCATTCATGCTCCCTTATTCATGAAGGATGATGTTCGTTGGTAATTCCCTGAATTGTGTGGTGTCTCAGAGACCACTATGTGGCACTCTCCTCAGGATTCCACGACCACTTTCTGTCATGTTTCCATATTCACAAAGGATGATGACAGTTCTCAGACGTTCCCTGTATGTTACTGTTTCTGACTGACATATTTTTGGCCTTTTCATTTCATTGCAACCAGCAGTTATGATAAGATTTACCCAGGAAGCATACATTGAGTTGGAAGTGCTTTTTGGCCAAATTTTATTCCTCAGTGCTGTGTTCATCGTGTTTCACTCATGGTACAAAAGCACCTTGATTCCTTTTCCACCTTCCATAAGGCCGATGTGATTTCAAGGGCTTTACCCACACACTTTGATTCTTGGTTCTAAGTGCTGGATCCTTCCCAGGCCCATACACCCAATGTGGAACCAGGGTCCCCAGTGAAAAGGGTGATATAAGCTGGAGGTGTTTTCCTGGATGCTCTGGTTTATTACCAAAAAGAATGGCGCTGAGTCCTCGAAATTCTTGAAATTTTTCATTCATGTTCCCTTACTCATGAGAGATGATGTTCGTTGATATTTCCCTGGATTGTGTGGTGTTTCAGAGACCACAAGTGGCACTCTCGTCAGGCTTCCGTGACCACTTTCCCTCATGTTTCCGCATTCACGAAGGATGATGATAGTGCTAAGACAGTCCCTGTACGGTGCTGTTTCTGACGGACGTATTTTTGGCCTTTTCATTCCATTGCCACCAGCAGTCTTAATAGGATTTATCCAGGAAGCAAACATTTCGTTGGAAGCGGGTTTTGGCCAAATTTTGTTTCTCAGTGCTGTGTTCGTCATGTTTCACTCACGGTACCAAAGCACCTTGATTCCT
>NW_023235681.1:0-2438 GCF_002007445.2 Ailuropoda melanoleuca | reverse complement strand
TCGCACTTTGTTTCTTGGTTCTAAGTGCTGGATCCTTCCCAGGCCCATACACCCAATGTGGAACCAGGGTCCCCAGTGAAAAGGGTGATATAAGCTGGAGGTGTTTTCCTGGATGCTCTGGTTTATTACCAAAAAGAATGGCGCTGAGTCCTCGAAATTCTTGAAATTTTTCATTCATGTTCCCTTACTCATGAGAGATGATGTTCGTTGATATTTCCCTGGATTGTGTGGTGTTTCAGAGACCACAAGTGGCACTCTCGTCAGGCTTCCGTGACCACTTTCCCTCATGTTTCCGCATTCACGAAGGATGATGATAGTGCTAAGACAGTCCCTGTACGGTGCTGTTTCTGACGGACGTATTTTTGGCCTTTTCATTCCATTGCCACCAGCAGTCTTAATAGGATTTATCCAGGAAGCAAACATTTCGTTGGAAGCGGGTTTTGGCCAAATTTTGTTTCTCAGTGCTGTGTTCGTCATGTTTCACTCACGGTACCAAAGCACCTTGATTCCTCTTCCACCTTCCATAAGGCTGATGTGACTTCAAGTGCTTTATCCTCACACTTTGTTTCTTGGCTCAAACGCTGCATCCTTCCCAGGCCTATACACACAATGTGGAATCCGCGTCCCCAGTGAAAATGCTGATGGTAGCTGGAGGTGTTTTCCTGGATGCTCAGGTTTATTACGAATAAGAAGTTTGGTGAGTCCTTGTAATTCTTGAACCTTTTCATTCATGCTCCCTTTCTCATGAGAGATGATGTTCGTTGATATTTCCCTGGATTGTGGTGTCTCAGATACCACTATGTGGCACTCTCGTCAGGTTTCCGTGACCACTTTCCCTCATGTTTCCCTATTCAGAAAGGATGATGATAGTGCTAAGATGGTCCCTATGCTGTGCTGTTTCTGACGGACATGTATTTGGCCTTTTCGTTCCATTGTCAACAGCAGTTATTGTAGGATTTACCCGGGAAGGAAACATTTCGTTGGAATCGGGTTTTGGACAACTTTTGTTTCTCAGTGTTGTGTTCGTCGATTTTCACTCACGGTGCCAATGCTACTTGATTCCTATTCCACCTTCCTTAAGGCCGATGTGATTTCAAGGGTTTCATCTTCACACTTTGTTTATTGGTTCTAAGTACTGGATCCTTCCCAGGCTCATACACCCAATGTGGAATCAGGGTCCACAGTGAATATGCTGATGATAGCTCATGATATTTTCCTAGACGCTCTGGTTTATAATATAAATGTAGGGTGCTGAGTCCTGGAAATCTTAAACGTTTTCATTATTGCTCCCTTATTCATGAGAGATGATGTTCGTTGATATTTCCCAGGATTGTCTGGTGTCTCAGAGACCTCTACGTGGCACTCTCGTCAGGCGTCCGTGAACACTTTCCCTCATGTTTCTGTGTTCATGAAGGATGATGATAGTGCTAAGATGGTCCCTGTATGGTGCTGTTTCTGATGGACATATTTTTGGCCTTTTTGTTCCATTGCCACCAGTAGTTATGATAGGATTTACCCAGGAAGCAAACACTTCGTTGCAAGGGTTTTGGCCAAATTTTGTTTCTCAGTGCTGTTTTCGTCGTGTATCACTCAGGGTACCAAAGCCCCTTGGTAGCTGTTCCACCTTCCATAAGGCCGATATGATTTCAAGGGCTTTACCCTCACACTTTGTTTCTTGGTTCTAAGTGCTGGATACTTCCCAGTCCCATACACCCAATTTGGAATCAGGGTACCCAGTGAAAAAGCTGATGTTAGCTGGAGATGTTTTCATGGATGCTCTGGTTTTTTACCATAAAGAAGGGTGCTGAGCCCTCGAAATTCTAGAACCTATCCATTCATGATCTCTTATTCATGAGAGATGATGTTCTTTGATACATCCCTGGATTGTGTGGTGTCTCAAAGACCTTTATGTGGCACTCTCGTCAGGCTTCCGTGACCAAAATTCCCTGTTTCCCTATTCACGAAAGATGATGATAGTGCTAAGATGGTCCCAGTATGGTTCTGTTTCTGACGGACATATTTTTGGCCTTTTAGTTCCATTGCCACCAGCAGTTATTAGAGGATATACCCTGGAAGCAAACATTTCTTTGGACGCCGCTTTTGGCCAAATTGTGTTTCTCATTGCTGTGTTCGTCGTGTTTCACTCACGGTACCAAAGCACTTTGATTCCTGTTCCACCTTCCATAAGGCCGATGTAACTTCAAGGGCTTTATCCTCACATTTTGTTTCTTTGTTCTAAGTGCTGGATCCTTCCCAGGCCCATGCACCCAATGTGGAATCAGGGTACTCATTGAAAAGGCTGATGTTAGCTGGAGATGTTTTCTTGGATGCTCTGGTTTTTTACCATAAGGAAGGGCGCTGAGCCCTGAAATTCTTGAACCTTTTCATTCATGCTCCCTTATTCATGAGAGATGATGTTCGTTGATATTTCCCTGGAT
>NW_023235680.1:0-1024 GCF_002007445.2 Ailuropoda melanoleuca | reverse complement strand
TTGGGGTAACAGACAAAGGTAATCTTGGATTGCTAGGGACATACCTATTGCAAAGCTGAGTCTGAATAGGTTTTAGAATTTGAGGGCCATATGGACTTGTAAGCATCTGGAAGGCAGGTCATAGAAGAATTGGAAATAAGAAGAGATCAAGGAGAATACTGAGAGCGAGCCAAAGATAACCCAGGAATTATGAATGTTTCGTTTTCCTTCTTAAGGTGCTGCTCCAACTCTTTTAAAAATAATCATCTCTTTTTTTGACAAGACCTTAAACAGATACATACAATATTGACTGGATAACAACTAAGTAGTTCTGGTTGAAGTGGGAATGGAAGCAACATTCTAGCTCTAGGAGCTGTGCCTTCAGCAATCATGTTCAAAACCAATAGTTTTGAGAAGAAAATGTAGACAGGATAATAAAACCACAATTGGTGGAAACTCAGAGCACTGATATAAATATTCTGAACGCATGAAATGGAAGGAGTTATTTGTGTTCTAAAACCATGTAGTTTTGCAAGTACTCACATTTAGGCATAATTATCATGCAAGGCTGACATGTAAATTCTAAGGTGGTAGAAGGAACAGGAGGTTGGATAAAGATGAAAAACTGAACATCTACCTTTCCCCAGCACAAAATTATTCAGTGTTATGGATTGAAAGTTTATGTTCCCTCCAAATTCATATTTTGAAATCCTAACCCCCAGTGTTGGTATTAAGACGTGAGGACTTTGGGATGTAATTAGGTCTTGAGCATAGAGCCCTCAGGAATGGAATTAGTGCCCTATAAAGAGACCCCAGTGAGCTCCCTGTCCCCTCCCTTCACGTGAGGAGGTAGCATGAAGACAGCCATCTGTGAACCAGAGAGTGGGCTCCCACCAGATGCTTAATCTGCCAGCACTTAGATCTTGGACTTCCTACTCTCCAACTGTGAGGAATTTCTATTTGTTGTTTATAGGCCACTGGTCTATGATATTCTGTCATAACAGTCTGAACTGACCAAGACGTTTTGGTTCTTCGAAAGCAGATA
>NW_023235679.1:0-1024 GCF_002007445.2 Ailuropoda melanoleuca | reverse complement strand
CATTTTCACTTTTGAAGTTAGCAAAATAGTCCCGATGGTTGTTCAACAGCGTCAGTGGGCTGCATGCCGCCGTATTGTACACTTACAAATGGTTTCTCTTGAGTGCTGTGCGTGTCAGTCCGGTAAAAAGGAAAAACGATACCCTCAAAAAAACGAAAGCCAACAACAAACTCCCACAAACTAAAATAGCACAGGCTAAGAGCACTAGTAGTGACCCTGCACACCTCTTGCCGGGGGCGGGGGGGTCTGCACTCCACGTTCAGAACCATGGCAAACATGGAAGCAGGTGTTGTCCTTGGTCCCCAGACTCCCTTCAAGTCACCTGCTGTCCCACCCCTGTCCTCAGGCCAAGTTGTTCTCAGCCTTTCTTCTCTTCCATGATCTTCACGTGCTTGTAGAGTGCTGACCTATCTTTCAGTAGAATGTGTCTCAATTTGGGTCTATGAGCTGGCTTTTGTGACTCGGTTGAGGTTTGGCATTTTTGGCAAAAATACTATAGAGTTGACTTTGTGTGCTTCCAACTGCACCATCTGAAAAGACACCTGACCCAGGACGTGGGTTTGTTCCTTCACTGGCGACGCTGACTTTGGTGAGAATTCAGGTGGTGGTTGCCAGGTGTCTTCAGAGGAAAGTATTTTCTCCCTCTGTAACTAGCAGATGTCTTGAGGGGAGTTGCCTTTGGAACTATGTAAATATTCTGTTTTCCCAGGAGCTTTCATTCAGGAGTGTGCACTCATCGATAGATTGTTGCCTGAAACAGTTGAAATTGTGGGGTCCGCGGGAGTTTTCTTCCTTAAGCCCATCTAAATATGTTTTTGTAACTTTTTGTTTTGCCCAAGTTAAGTAAGAGGTAACCTAAACCAATAAAAACTAAAAATGGAATCTCATCAGTTTTCCTGGGAAGGGAAAAAAAGGGATGTGGAGACGAGGAATAAAGGAAGCAAAAGCCAGAAAAGAAGGAAAAGGGAATCAGATGGAAAATGGGATATTAAAACACAACATAAGATTGCAGAAGTCAACCTAA
>NW_023235678.1:0-1024 GCF_002007445.2 Ailuropoda melanoleuca | reverse complement strand
TTCCCTCTCTCGCTGGCTGTCTCTATCTCTGTCAAATAAATAAATAAAATCTTTAAAAAAAAAAAAAGTTTGGTAATCCTTAACAAGTTAAACATAAAATGACCATATGCCCCCACAATTCTATTTCTAGGTAAGTTACAGTCATGAAATCGAAATGGATACAGAATTCATATCTGTCCAGAATCTACACAGATTCTATCTGATATGTACAGAACAGGCAAACCTGTAGATTAGAAAGTAGATTAGTGGTTGCAGGGAGTGGGGGTAGAGCTGAGGGGAGGCTGACTGCTTAATGGTTAAAGGTTTTCCTTTTCAAGTGATGAAAATATTTTGGAACTAAAAAGAGCTGATGGTAGCACAACACCGTGAACGTACTCAATACCAATAAATCACATTCACTAAAATGGTTAATTTTTGTGTATTCTACCTTTAAAAAAAATATGGCACATATGTATGTCTAAATATGCATGAAACAAGACAAAAGGTTGAAACAAAAGGGAAGGTGGACAACACAGGAGTTTAGCAATGATAAGGGTATGGTGTCAAAATTGTAGGCAATTAACAAAGCTTAATACTCTGGAAAACTAAGGCTGACAGTAAACAAAATACACTGACAGAATCAGGAAAACAAGACAGAATATACTGTAAAATGAGCTATCTGCAAAATAATGAAATTTTCAATTGAGTCAGACACATCTTTCTGGGAGAATAGAAAAAGGTTGAGATCAATGGAAATTTAAAGCTAAACGGAGTTGAAGGTTCCTAAGCAAACTGAGAAACCGAATGGCTTCAGCCTTCTGAGTATACCTTTGAAAGTCTGTCAAGTGGCATTTCCAAATGTACTGCACCTTCACCAGGCTAGCATCGTTCGCCACAAAACCATATTCATGAACTTACCCTGCAGAATTCCTCTCCCTCCTGTCCTCAGCTCTTCTGCTCCTCCCACTGGAGAGTTGAGATCAGGTCCGCATGATTCGTATCCTGCTTACGGAAAAACATATAAAGAGGACCTTGCAAGACATGA
>NW_023235677.1:2001-2154 GCF_002007445.2 Ailuropoda melanoleuca | reverse complement strand
TCACGGACTCAGTCTGCTGTTTCCAGAGTGCGGGTCCGCGGTCTGCCCGCTCCCCGGTGCAGGTGGCCCGCAATCCGCCCTGTGCGCGCTCCTGGAGCTCGCGTTCTAAGTCTGCTGTCTCGCGGGTGCCGTCCGCGAGTCCGCCTGCTCCCC
>NW_023235677.1:0-1890 GCF_002007445.2 Ailuropoda melanoleuca | reverse complement strand
AGGTGGCTACCGCTTCCCGGCGCCCTGACACGGCGGCTCCCTCCCCCTTCTGTTTAGCTTCCGATATCTGTGCGCGGTTTCACGGCTCCCCGCTTCGTACCTCGATACTCAGCGCTGGAGATGTTCATTTGTAGAGATCCAGATGTATCTTCCTGCGTCTCAGGCTGATTCCGTGGATGTTCCTGCTGGTCTGGTACCTATCCAGCTCAACTCAGGGGACCGGCTGAAAAAAAACTATGGTCTGTCTTGATAGAAATTTTGTGTGCACATGAAAAGTGTGTTCAGTAATTGTTGAGGTGATCTATAAATGTCAATAAGGTTGAATTGCTTGATAGCGTTGTTCAAATAGTGTACAGCTCTATGATCTTTTGTCCACTTGTTTATCAATTATTGAAAGAGGGGTAATGAAATTGCCTACTGTGTGGCCTTTTGTGTTTCTTATTTTAATTGTCAGTTTTTACTTCATCTATTTTATGGTTCTGTTATTTGGTCCATTCACTTTTAGGATTGTGATGTCTTCCTAATGAATTGACAGGTTTTTATATGGTTTAATTTAAATCTACCTTCTAAGCTATTTCTTTTCTATTTGTCCCATACATTGTTTGTTTTTCAGTCCTCATTTACTGCTTCTTTTGTGTTATTTGAATATTTATAGTCTTTTATATCCTTTATTGGATTTTGACTGCTGTATTTGTCTTACTTTTACTCCTTTATCTTGGGATTATTATTTGTATCCCTAATTTAGCACAGTCTCCTTAGAATTAATATTATACCACTTCATGTAAAACTCAAAACATTTAAAAGAGTATGATTTACAGGGTGCCTGGGTGGCTCAGTCGGTTAAGTGTCCAACTCTTGATTTCAGCTCAGGTCATGATCTCAGGGTTGTGAGATTGACCCCTGTGCTGAGCTCCATGCTGGGGGTGTGAAGCCTGCTTAAGATTCTTTCTCTCCCTCTCCCTCTCCCTCTGCCACTCCCCCATTCCTCCCTTTAAAAATAAATAAATAAATATGATTTTATTTTCCCTCCTATACTTTGTGCTATTTTGTTATACAAGTTCTACGTATGTTAAAAATACCAAAATGTAATATTATTTGTGTTTTAAATGTTGTTTTTTTCTTAAATATGGAAGCTAAAAGAAAAAGAGACAGCCTTTATATTCACCCACAATTTACCATTTCTATTACTTTTCTTTTTGTTGTTGTTGTTGTTGTTGTTAGATTTGAGCTTTCTTCTAGTGCCATTTCTCTTTAGCCTGAAGAACTTTCTTTATCATCTTTCAGAGGTCAGGTCTGCTGGCAATAAATTTCCTCAGCTTTTGTTTATCTGAAAATGGCCATTATACCCTATTATTTTTCACTTTCAAACGTACAAATTACATATAGTAAAATTAATCTTCTTTTAAAGATTTTATTTATTCATTTTGAGAGAGAGAGAGATGGGGGAGAGCAGAGGGAGAGGGAGAATCCCAAGCAGACTCCACAATGAGTACACAGCCCAACCCCACAACCCTGAGATCACTACCTGAGTTGAAACCAAGAGTTGGATGCCCAACCAACTGAGCCACCCAGGCATCCCAAATCTTTTTTTCATGTACAGTTCTGCTAGCTTTGACAAACTCATATAGTCAAATATCTCCTTAATCAAGATACAGAACACTGTCATCACCCAAAACATATTCCCATGTGACCCTTTAAGTCAACCCATCCACCTACTACCAGTCACAGGCAACTACTGAACTACTTTCTGTCCCTATAGTTATGCCTTTTTGAGAAGATGATATAAATGAAATCATGCTTTATGTAGCCATTTGACACAAGCTTCTTTCACATAGCATAATACATTTGTGATATATCCAAGTCATTGCATATATCAATAATTCATTCTTT
>NW_023235676.1:0-1024 GCF_002007445.2 Ailuropoda melanoleuca | reverse complement strand
TTTTTTTTAGTCCTGCACTTCTCAAGCATGCATCAGAATCATCTGGAGAGCTTGTTAAAACACAGGCATCTTGGGCTCACTCTAGAATTTCTGATTAAGTGGGTCTGGGGTAGACCCTAAGAATTTACATTTTTAGCAAGTTCCCAGGTGACGAGGTTTCCTGCTAGTCTGGGAAGCACACTCTGGTCTCATTTGTTTAGTCAAGATCTGATTGTCCAAACCGGCAGCACGTTGGAATTGCCTGGAGACACAGTTAAAAGCTACTGACATCCAGGTGTCATACAGGTAACTCAGAGCACCAGCTCCAGGGACTATTTCCTGCCCTGATTCTCATACAGGAGTGGGCTTCTAATTGATAACTGTTCACCATTGTCAACATCCTATTGTATTGAGAAATGTAACCCATCAACAGTGGGGGTGTGTGTTCCCTACCACTATAGAAAATCACTGATGCCAAAGGGGTAATGCAGCTGCTTTGGTTTTGTGCTGCTTTCAGCCTCTGAATTATATTGCTATTACGCTTCCCTATTTATATTGGCTCATAGAAATCTCTGAATCAAGTACTTAATCTCATGTTATTGATTTTGTGAAACTTACAGAATGCATTTTGTGATCTAATTTTATCTGTACCTCCATGTAGCGTTTCAACCTATATTTTATATATATTTTTATAATATATGTAATATAAAAATATATTTATATATTTTATTATATATTTTAATATATAAATACATATCTTTAGTATATACTTATATATATTTGTGTGTGTATTTTAGTTTATACATTATCCTATGTATTTTTGTAAATAGCATTACATTTTGATAACAAGGTAAGATTTTAAAAATAATAAAAATTAAATTAAGGATGTGCAAGTAATATTAATGCTCTCAGAATTATACTAGTTATGTGAACTTTGTTTTAATTGGAATACTTTATTATTTACTTATAAATGTTTTCACTTTTATGAAGTAATTTCATTTTCCTCATTATTTGGCGTAAAATAATTAAAAAGAGTTCTAAAACT
>NW_023235675.1:0-1024 GCF_002007445.2 Ailuropoda melanoleuca | reverse complement strand
TATATATATATATATATATTGATCAACACATGTCTTGGTCAATTTCCCCCACCATTTTCTTTTAATAGACAGTAATTTAAGGAATCTAAGTCCCTACAGCAGATTTGGAATTATATACACACACACATACATGGCTCAAAGGTGACACAGCAAATAGTGTAAATGAAAAACAAAACAAAACCCTGTAACTTCCAAATATCCAGAGATTTGATAATTATCAAATCTAACAATATAAAAATGGAAGAAGAAAAGAATGTTCTGCAGATAGAACTTAAAAATAAGCAAAAGAGAATACATGTGATTTTAATATCACAATATATAATATTTGCAACAAGTACACTGTGATGTTGACAAAAATTTAGCAACATGTACATGGCAATTTGATTACCATCAACTAAGTTATTAGGGGGTGTCCTCTAACATAGAGTATAAAAAATGCATATCAACTAAACATTGAATAAACTCTATCAAGTACCTTAAATTCATTTCAAGGCACTCTCTTATAACACTAACTGACCAAAACAATATCATTCAGGAAGGTAATCTGGAAGACCTAAGAAGTTTTTAGACTAGAGATGAAAAGATACACTGGAGGAAAAATATCTGTGTTTTCAGTTATTTTAAGTATTGTCATCTCCTAGATTTATATAAGTTATGGCCTGAAGTAAGACAGCCATATTAGGACCGCTACGTAGACATTGTAGAGGGGCAGATTTGATTCAGTATTTAAAATTAATTTTTCCCACTAGTGCCACCAGCAAAATCTCATGAGAGAAAATTCTCAAGGCAAGTTGATTATATGCCATGATGTTTATGGTAAATAGTAGGATGACTCTACATGATCATGTGATTTTTTCTAACTCTAGAAACCTAGAATTACCTATTTCTATAACAACTTGGTTAATGCTAAGTCAACTCACGCTATATATTTATTACTAACATATATTAAATATTGCATGTATTGGGGCGCCTGGGTGGCACAGCGGTTAAGCGTCTGCCTTCGGCTCAGGGCGTGATCCCGGCG
>NW_023235674.1:0-1024 GCF_002007445.2 Ailuropoda melanoleuca | reverse complement strand
GGGGCTGTTCTCAGGGTCCACAGGATAGGCTGTGGTCTAGATGGGGTGGGGGCGGGGCAGTGGAACGGAGGGGAAGAGAACTGTGGGACCCCTCAGAGGAGACTCTTGGATGTTAGTGATGTTCTGGTCAAGGGGAACATCCATGGGGAGAGAAGTTTTCCAGTTCTGTCCTGAATGGCAGTAACTCAGCCTGGGGCAGGGGGGCTGGCGTGCGGAGGGGAAGGAGCAGCTCTTGAGGCGGGAGGCCCATTATTCCAGCTGGCTCGGAGTCTCCACCCTGGGGGAGGGATGTGGTGAGAGTGGAGGCCATCCAGCAGAAAGTGACAGGGATGATTAAAGGGATGGAAAATCGTGCCCATGAAGAAAGGTTAAAGGGATTGCCGCTATTTAGCCTGGAGAAGAGAGGCGGGCCGGAATAGCTGCCTTCAAGTCCATGCACGGTTATTAATAGACGCGTGCTAGGCAGCTGCCCCGTGCATCCGGGAGGACGGCACCCCTGCAGCCAGCCTGGCACCTCTGCAGGGAGGGAGAGCGAGAGCGAGAGGCAGGCTCCCGAGAGAGGAAGAGGCATAATTATAAAGGCTCTTTTGTGGTCTCCAAAGGGCCCTTTCCCCTCCCCTTTGTTTTTGGCATCTGTCATTATGCTGTACAAACCACAGCCAGGCCTGTGATGGCACCAATATCTGCTTTCCTGCCCATAGAAAGGTAATGTGGCTATAAAATTGATGAGTTAGATAAATGGGGTACAAAGGGTGGACTGTGTCTAGCTCTGCTGAGCGCTCCAACTGGTCTCCCAACCCAACCTGGATAAATCATCCTGTCTCCATTCCTCCCACCACCTCAGCCTAGTCTGGTCCATCTGGGCTCCTTCTGACGGCCTCCCCAGGAGTTCACATTTGCTCTGCCTCCCTGTCTAATCTGTCACTTTGGCGACTTGAGAGGTCTTCTATTTCTTCCCGGGTCAGATATGTTTCATTTCACTTTCCTTCCTTCCTTCCTTCCTTCCTTCCTTCCTTCCTTCCTT
>NW_023235673.1:0-1024 GCF_002007445.2 Ailuropoda melanoleuca | reverse complement strand
TTTTTTTATTTGGGTTATTTTTTTTAAATTTATTTTATTTTTTTGCCATTAAGTTGTAAAACTTCCTTATATATTTTGGTTTCCAAATATTTTCTTCTATTCTGCAGATTGCCTCTTCATTTTGTTGTTTCCTTTGTTGTGCAAAGACTTTCGTTTGATGTAGTCCCATTTGTTTCTTTTTGTTTGTTTGTTTTTTGTTTTTTTTGCTTGTACTTTGGGTGTTAAACCCAAAACATCATTGCCAAGACCAATGTTGAGCAGCTTTTCCCCTACGTTTTCTTCAGGAGTTTTATAGTTCCAGATTTTATGTTTAAATCTTTAATCCATTTTGGGTTTATTTTTGCATATAGTGTAAGATAAGGATCCGATTTCATTCATTTGCATGCAGCTGTTCAGTGTTCCCAGCACCATTTACTTAAGAGACTGTCCTGCCCCCATTGTGTCTTCTTGGTCCCTTTGTCAAAAATTCACTGACTAAATATGTGTGGATTTATTTCTGAGCTGTCTATTCTCTTCCACTGATTTATGTGTCTGTTTTTATGCCAGTACCATTTTATTTTGATTACTGTAGCTTTGTCATATAGTTTGAAATGGGGACATGTGATACCTCCAGCTTTGTATTTCAATAGCTATTCAGAGTCTTTGGTGGTGCCATACAAATTTTAGGGGTACTTTTTCTATTTCTGTGAAAACTGACATTGGAATTTTGGTAGGGATTGCATTGAATTTGTAGATGATTTGGGATAGTATGGACATTTTAACAATATTAATTCTTCCAATTCATAAGCATGGAATATCTTTCCATTTATTTGTGTCTTCTATAATTTCTTTCATTAAAGTCTTATAGTTTTCAGTGTGCAGATCTTTTACCCCCCTGGTTAAATTTATTTCTAAGTGTTTATTGTTTTTGGTATTGTGTACAGAATTTTTTTTTTTGGATAGCTTATTAGTGGTATCTGATTTTTGCATGTTGATTTTTGTATCCTGCAACAAAATTCATTTATTAGTTTTAACTTTTTTTTTT
>NW_023235672.1:0-1024 GCF_002007445.2 Ailuropoda melanoleuca | reverse complement strand
CTTACTTAATCTGTCCCCTAGGCAAGAGCAGTGCCTTTCCACCCGGGGCAAAGACACCTGAGAACCAGTGCAAATGGCCTCTACCCCAGAAGATCAGCAAGAAAAATGGCTAAGAAGATCAAGTTTACCAGTGATAGAGAAGTGCAAAACCCCAGCACTAGGGAAAAATAGGATATAGAATTCATGTTTTTTATTCCCAAGGTTCTTTAGTCTTTCAATTTTAATATTTTTTCTCTTTCCTTTTTCAACCAATTTCTTATTTTAACAACTCCTTTTTAAAAATCTTTCTTAATTTTCATTTTTACAACTACATTCTCTCTTTTCATCGTATTTAATTTTATTTTTGTATATATATAAGCTTTCTTTCTTTACAATTTTAGGATATAGTTTTCTAACAAACAGACTGAAATACACACAGGATCCCATGTATAGCTCTGTTCTGTTCACCTTCTGTTTATATTATCTCTTTTTTTGTTTTCAGTTTCAGGTCTCTTCTGATGTGCTTAGTGTCTATTTCTTGGGTCGTTGTTCCCATTTTAGTATTTTGTTCTCTCCTTCCTCTACTCTTCTCTGGGAAGAATGCCAAGATGGAAACACTCACCTCAAGAAAGAGAACAAGAGAGAATACTGACTGCCAAGGACCTAATCAGTATGGACATATGTAAGATGTCAGAACTAGAGGTCACAATAATGATTATAAAGATACTAGCTGCTCTTGGAAAAAGCATAGAAGGCACTAGAGAATCCCTTTCTGGAGAAATAAAAGAACTAAAATTAAACCACGTCCACATAAAAAAGATTATGAATGAGATGCAATAAAAAATGGAGGCTCTAACAGCTAGGATAAAAGAGGCAGAAGACAGAAGTAGTGATATAGAAGATAAAATAAGGGAGAATAAAGAGGCTGGGAAAAAGAGAGAGAAACAACTACTGGCTCAGGAGGGGAGAATTCAAGAGAAAAGTGATATAATAAAGTGAAACAATAATAGAATAATTGGGATCCCAGAGGAGGAAAGGGGGGGGG
>NW_023235671.1:0-1024 GCF_002007445.2 Ailuropoda melanoleuca | reverse complement strand
GGGGGGGGGGGGGCGGGGGGGGGGGTTGTGGACCGTAGAGGCTTCTGGGAAATGTAGCCAGCAGCGGCGGAGAGGGTGGGCTGGTTCGCCGCCAGCGCCACTCAAGTCCTCAAAGTTAACCCGTGCGCAATAGTCCTCGCTGCAAACTGCGAAATGTCCAGAGGCTTCTAGCAACCGTAGTTAAAGGTCGGGAAGCAGACAGTTCAGAGTCCTCTCCACAAGGAGCCACGCTTTGAGAGCGGGATCAGGAGCGGACGACTCCCGGCTACACCATGAAATAAGAGTGCTCCCGGGCCTGGGCTGTTCAGCCCGCCCCACGATCCTTCCCGGTCGAGTGTGGGTTGAGAATTCATTCCCCTGTCCCCGACGCCACCAGAAAGTGCAGTACCCCCGTAGTCGGTACTGCTGCAGGGTAGCAACCCGGCGTCCTGACTTTTCAACCCAATTCGGGCGGGGTCACAGGGACGCCAGGTAAGGGCCCATCCTGGAGGCTTTTGGGAAATGTAGTCTAAGGCTAACGGGTTGGGAATGTGGCGGAGAACGTGAATGAAGGGTGGTAGTCTTGAACTCAGGATGCAGGGGTCTGAGAAGGCCACGGGGAAGCAGGAGGATAAGTCGAGGTCCCTAGTAGAAATCATGGAATACCAATACTGAACTCTATGTGCCATGTATTAGTGTTTCCAAACTTTTTCTAAGTACATAAATACAGATAGAAATGCACTTGGGTCGTAAGATCTTTGGAAAGTTACACTAACACTTGTTAATTGCTAGGATGTGTAATTGTGATTTGTTTTACTTTAAGAGTATTCCTTTCTATTTTGGCCATTATCATGTCCTTATAAGACGTTACTTATTGCATTTTGTTAAATATAAAATGAATAGACTCTGAAATTGATGAACTAGAAAACAAAAAGTGGGCCAGATTCTTTATTTTTATTTATTTTTTTAATATATTATTTATTTATTTGACAGAGATAGAGACAGCCGGCGAGAGAGGGAACATAAGCAGGGGGAGTGGGAGAGG
>NW_023235670.1:13014-13195 GCF_002007445.2 Ailuropoda melanoleuca | reverse complement strand
ACATCTCACAAACACCAGCACAGAAATAGCCATTTAAAACCAAGGCAGGAACCAGAAATAACCCAGAGGGCCCCATGCTCCTGGAGGCCGTGCTAGCAGTCACAGCCTCTGGCGGTCAGGGGACCGGGGGTCTGAGAGGTGGCTCGGCGCACCCCTGACCCTGAAGGCCCATGGCTGCTGC
>NW_023235670.1:0-12954 GCF_002007445.2 Ailuropoda melanoleuca | reverse complement strand
GAGCCAGTGCCCACATCTCACAAACACCAGCACAGAAATAGCCATTTAAAACCAAGGCAGGAACCAGAAATAACCCAGAGGGCCCCATGCTCCTGGAGGCCGTGCTAGCAGTCACAGCCTCTGGCGGTCAGGGGACCGGGGGTCTGAGAGGTGGCTCGGCGCACCCCTGACCCTGAAGGCCCATGGCTGCTGCAAGGTGCAGGGACTGGGAGGAAGACCCAGCCAGAACCCATTCTGGCTCCAAGGCTGCTGCAGGGCCACTCCCAGCCCACCAGGCGATGTCTGTTTAGAACCAGGGAGAAAACCTTTTCCCTCAATTGTTCTTTTTAAAGATGGTTGCTCAGCATTGACACAGAAAAACATTCCACATAAAACTGGAGCCGTTCGCAGCTGCAAATGACCCAGAAATGATTGAAATGCACTGACCACAAAGAAAGGAACTTGTGCCCCAGGCAGGCCTCCTGTGCATGGGAGTGGCTAGGGGCCCTGGACATGCCCAAGTGGGCAGTGCTGGACTCCACAGTCGAGGGGACAGAAGAAGGAACATGCTCTATGGCTCCGCTCAGAGAGGCAATGCTGACAGAGATGGGGCAAGCCCTTCATGCGTTCTGGATGTCCTGGTGATTCTTGGGCACTGCCTGAATCTCAGCATCTTTATGACCTGGGTGGGGGGAGGGCAGCCCAGCAGCCTCAGGTCCCACGTGGCCTCCAGGGCTTGGTGGGCTTGTGGTTCAGGTGGCTCTCGTCCAGCCACATGGCCTCCATCCCATTGGCCAGGTCGACCCCCATTGCCTGGTGACAGGCCAATGTCAGTCAGTGAACCTCCACCACTGCCCCCCCTGCAAAAAGGCCCCCATATGGTAAAAGTTGCCCTAGCCCCTGGGGACGTGGCCCTGGGACTGCGGCCGGCGCACGTAGCTGAAGTTCTCATTGGCCACCCAGTAGAAACTGGGGTACAGGGTGACAAAGGGGGGACAGGATCTCCACACCCACGTGGTCATGGAACTTCACGTCCACATGGCGCACACCAGGTCGTCCACCTCACGGAGGAAGCGCTGCTCACAGAAGCGGCTGATCATCGCCATGTGCTGCATGGACACATCCTGACAGCGCGGGGCGCTGCGGACCTCGAGGACCACCACCCTCCGGCCTTCCCAGAGAGGCACACAGGCCCGGCAGCTGGTGGTTGGTGAAGGCGTACTAGGTGACCCTGTGTCCGCCATGAGGAGTACCACCCACTGGCCCTCACGGAGGGGCACACAGGTACGGCAGCTGGCTGATCGCTGAAGACGTACTAGGTGACACTGTGTCCACCATAAGGACCACCGCCCTCCAGCCCTCACAGAGGGGCACACGGGGCACAGCAGCCAGCTGGTCAGTGAAGACCTAGTAGGTGACCCTGTGTCCCACCATGAAGTGCTTCTTTGCTGTCTGCAGGAACAGCTCCAGGAAGACCACATAGCGACAGGGACAGGGGACAGGGTGAGAGGAGGGTCACTGCCAGAGGCTGGCAGCAGGACCCCGAAGCTGAGGGCCATAGACCTGTGTACCTTCTTCAAGGGGCAGGCCCTGGGCTGCTTTAAGCAACAGCCACTCTCCTGGCCTCTCCTGAGTGAGTCTGCCCATGGGGCCTCCCTACCTTCTGCTCCCAGAGATGGGGGCTGTCAGCACCCCATCTTACAAAAGGGTGCCTAAGGCTTAAGAGGTTGGAAGCCCATGCAGCCCCACATGGGCTCTAGCATGCTGGAGCCAGGAACACTCCCCCTGCACTGAGCTCCCGGGCAAACCCCCAGGTCCTGTCGCCACCTGCCAGGAGCAGAGCACCTTGGGGCACAGCCCTTGTTTCTATGCCCTACAGTCTGGGTAGAACCAGCAGGGTCGGCCACCGGCCCCATTTGGTTTTGAGTGGGATGTCACCGGCCCCCCCCAGAGCTGTCTCCACCTCCTGTAGGGTCCTCCCTTCAAGGCTACTGGGCATCCTGCTGACAAGGTCCCCAGTAAACCCCTGGTATTCCTAGGAGGGGTCACCCTCGAGCTCCCCCCGGTCAGGAATCAGGTCCAGCCCATGGTCAGGGAAGGGGAAAGAGGACCTCTGGAAGAAGAAGGAGCTTGCTTAGGCCCCAGCCTTGAATCCAAGGGTGTAAGCTTCCAGGTCCAGGTCTACATCTCCCCAGACAAGAAGTTGGGAGTCTTGTCCAACCACCTCACATGTCTGGTCCCCCTTTGAGGGGACTACCTGCTCCCCACCATAGGGACAGCAGCTCCCCCATCATCAGACAAGTTTGGTGAGTCCCTCTGAGACTGATTTTTTTGTGCAGACACTAAGGCTATGTCCTTACGCCTGCCCCATCACGGGCAGGTTAGCAAATTGCTCACATCGGGAAAGCGGGCACTACATTTAAATAGCGGACAGGCACATTCAACCAGCAGACAGGAGTCAGGTCATCAGGGGGCAATTCGGGGCCCAGCCAATGGGGAAACAAGCCAGGCATGAAGCAGGGGGAGAGAAGAGTGCCCCTGGCAGAGGGCACAGTGAATGCAAAGTCTTGGACTCAGGCCTGAGGCACATGTGGGACAATCATACCCCTGGGTGGCCCACAGAGGGGCAGGCCATGGTGGGAGAGGTGAGGCTGGAGAGGATGGGCAGGAGGGGAGCAACCACAGAGGCCCAAATGTTATGTGTCGAAAAGATCACTCTGGTTACTGGAGGAGAATGGGCTCTGTGCGGAAGAGGACAGGGAGACCCCTAACCTTAACCCTAACCCAACCATAACCCTAACAACCCCTAACACCAATGCTAACCTCTAATACCCGACCCGAATGAAATCATCACAAAATCAGCAAATACATTCCTACACCTGTCTTAAAATAGATGTAAAGGGGGCGCCTGGGTAGCGCAGTCATTAAGCATCTGCCTTCGGTTCAGGGCGTGATCCCGGCATTCCGGGATTGAGTCCCACATCGGGTTCCTTGGCTGGGAGCCTGCTTCTTCCTCTCCCACTTCCCCTGCTGTGTTCCCTCTCTTGCTCTCTGTCTCTCTGCCACATAAATAAATAAAATCTTTAAAAATAAATAAATAAATAAATAAAATAAAATAAAATAGATGTAAGAAGCCTGGTCAGAAAAATTGCAAAACCAAGAGCTCTTAAATCTATTGTACATCATAATTGTCTCTTCACAAACATCTCAAAGTTGTTCAATATACTGAAAACAAGCAATGTTATACTCCACAATAAATTTGTAAATAAAAACGTGGTTATATTAATTGATGCAGAAAAGGTTCTAACCAAAATCCAATGTCTGTTGCTGATATAAACACTCCTGAAAACAGGAGTAGGGTAATTTTTTTCAATAATCCTGTAGCAAACACCATGCTCAAGTCTCAAGATTGACAGCTCTACTCTGAAATCAGGAACAAGGACCGGATGCTGGCTTTCAAAGAAGGACAGACACTGTGTGATTCCACCGTATGAGGTATCTAGAGACAGAGAGTTGAATGTGGCTGCAGGGCCGAGAGGAAAGGGGAATAGGGAGTTAGTGTTTCATGCACACGATCTCCCTTGGGAGAATGATGTACAACCCTGTGAAGTCAGCTAAGGCCAGAGAACTGTGAACCTGAAATGTTTTAAGTGGTAAATGTTACTATGTTTAGTCACAGTGAAAAAATGAAGGACTGATGCATGTCACCATGTGGACGGACACTGAAAACAGCCCCAGTGACATAAGCCATCCAGAGAAGGCCACCCAGATTGGAGCCAGCCACCCAGATTGGAGCCATCTGTGCTCCTTAAATCCATCAGGGTTGTGCAAATACGGGAAAGTCTCAGGAGCAGTTGCAGAAGAATAAAACTGGATCCGAATGGAGCAGGACATTTCAGACAGGGGGGCAGGTGGCAACAGTTCAAGTGGACCTGTGGTCTGGGTTATAATATGGAAACCACAATGATTTCCTTGTTCAGGGTTATGTGGTGGCTCCACGGGAGCGTGTCCCTGTTTGGGATAAAACGCACTGAAGTATCCGTGTGAAGTGGCAAATGTGGTAAAGAAACGACAGCTGGAGAGTCTGAGTGTGGAGATCCAGGGTATTTGTGCTGCTGTGACAGGTTCACTGCACCTTGAAATCACCACAGAGTCAAGTACTCTTACAAACAACCACATCAGCACCAGGTCACAGGAGCAGAGACCACATCAAGCTTCCTGATGGAGGCCAAGTCCTCCCAGACCCAGTTCACCCACCACGGAGAGGCCACTTGCCAGTGTAGGAGGCCACACGTTAGCAAGAGACTCATGGGAGGATGACATTGGCGGCACCTGTGTCTCGGGTGCAGGAGAAGCAGCGGGATCTGGAATTCGAATTTTCCACAATGCTCCACCAAAAACTGGTTAGAACTGTGAAAATGCATGAAGGGAAGGCTCAGTCAAGTGGACTGGGGTCGCCAGAAGGGGCGCTGGGAGGGGAGCCAACCACTCAGTGTCAATTACATGAACAACTGTCAATCACAGACCCCACATTAGAAGCTCCACAGCAGAGACTCATCAGTCACAGGCCCCAAAGGGGAAGACGCAGGTTTCACCTCCTCCCAGAAATCACCACCCCTACAGCTCAGGCAGGTGAGAACCCTCCTTCACTCCAACCCCGCTTCTCTCCAGGGGACTTTCCTCCAGAACAACCCTCTCAACTTCCTCCTCCTCCTCAGTGAAATACTCAACAGGGGACAGCCCTGCTCTCAGACACCCATGAGACACTGATGACAGATGTCGAGGGAGACAGACAGCCCTGTCCTCGGACACCCAGGAGACACTGATGACTGATGTCGAGGGAGGCTCGCGGAGACCGGAAGACACTCTGCGCTCAGGGAAGAACCGACACCGTGAGAACAGGGCTGCAGGATATAAAGTCAATATACAGAGACCTGTTGCATTTATTTTTTTTCAGATTTTATTTATTTATTTGACAGGAAGAGAAAAAGCACGAGCAGGGGGAGTGTCAGAAAGAGGGAGAAGCAGACCCTCGCTAAGCGGGGAGCCCAACACGGGGCTCAATCCCAGGACTCTGGGTTCATGACCTGAGCTGAAGGCAGATGCTTCACCTATGGAGCCCCCCAGATGACCCAACTTCTTGCATTTCTGTATACTGGTGACGCACTTTCGCAAAGAGAAATTAAAAAAGCAATGCCATTTACAATTGCATCAAAAAAAAATCTAGGAATAAAAGTAACCAAGAATGAGAAAGACATGGTACGCTCAACACATGGCAGAAAAGAAATGAAAAACATGTGTGTCGGGGGGGGCAGAATGTATGGGTCAAAGATTTGGAAGGCAACACAAACAAATGGAAGCATAGGCCATGCTCCTTACCTGGAAGAGTTAATTAGGTGAACATGTCTATCGTACCCAAAGCAATCGACAGATGTGTTGAAATCCCTATCTGAATTCCAGTGGCATTATTCGAGGAGATAGAAGACAATCCTAAAACTTGTATGGAATCCCAAAAGACCCCAAATACCCAAAGCAACTGGAGAAAGAAAGATGCAGTCAACACACTCCTGGATTTCAAGCTAGATTACAAAGCTGTAGTCATCAAAACAGGATGGTACTGGCCTAAACACAGACATCAGGTCAGTGGAACAGAACAGAAAGCTCAGAAACTAACCCACACATAGATGGTCCTAACTTACGACACAGCAGCAGAAGATATGCCATGAGGGAAGGACTGTCTCTTCAGTGAGCGGTAACAGGCAAACTGGGCACTAAATGCAGAAGAATAGAACTGGGTCACTTTCTTACACCACACACAAAATTTTTAATGGATGAATGATTTGAACATAAGACCTGAATCCATAAACCTCCAAGAAGACACAGGTACTAAGTCTCTCAACATTGGTTTTGGCAAAGAGTCTTCAGATCGGACACCAAATGCAAAGGTAACAAAAGCAAAAATAAACAAGTGGAACAACAGCAAACTGAAATCTTCCACACAGCAAAAGAAACCATCAGAAACTTAAAAGGTGACCGACCCAATAAGAAAAAAATATCTGCAAATCATATGTGTGAGAAGAGG
Organism: Ailuropoda melanoleuca; assembly: GCF_002007445.2. Taxonomy (NCBI): domain Eukaryota; kingdom Metazoa; phylum Chordata; class Mammalia; order Carnivora; family Ursidae; genus Ailuropoda; species Ailuropoda melanoleuca. Next base: position 6,893 of record NW_023235670.1, on the reverse strand, counting down.
CTAATATCCAAAATACACACAACACTCATACAAATCAAAACAAAAAAATAACTGTATAAAAAATGGGGAGAATATGTGAATAGATACTTTCCAAAGATGGCGCACAGGTGCCAACAGACAGAAAAAGTTGTTCAACATCACTAATCATCGTCAGGGAAACGTAAGTCAAACCCACAATCGGCTATCACCTCACAACTGTTGGAACAGCAATTGTCCCAGAGACAGACACCAGGTGTGGTCAAGGGTGTGCAGACGAGGGGACCCTGTGCACTGTTGGTGGGAATGGAAATGGGTGCAGCCACTGTGACAAACGGTATGGAGGTTCCTGAAAAAATAAATACAACTACCACATGACCCAGTAATGGCTCTACTGAGTATTGATTTGGAGAACACAAAAATACTGCCTCAAAAAGACAGATGCACTCCCACATTCACAGCAGCATTATTCACAATAACCAGACATAGAAACATAGACCTTGGGGGCCTTATGCCAAGTAACTCAGACACAGAAAGACAAATACTAGATGCTCTCATGTGCATTCCACGTGGAATAAACAAATCCTGAACACATATATACTGAGAGCAGATTGGTAGGTGCCAGATTTGGGGATGGGGTGGTAGAAACGGGTGAAGGTGGTCAAAGGCGCAGTGTCTGAGTGAGAAAATCCGACAGTCATGAAATGTTCTGTCCAGCATGGAGACTAAAACTAACCCCGCAGGATGGGGGTATAGGTTTCCCTACTCTTTGAAAGTACAGGGCTCCTGAGAAACCTTGCACAGCAGAAATGGTGTAAAGAAGGAATGACCATTAATTTACATGGAAAAATTAGAGAGTGTGCTCAGACTCTAAAATTCCTTCTCTTTGGCTTTTCTTAGGCCTCAGGACACAAATTTCTAACAGAGGCCCAGCATAAATGAAGATAAAGCACAGCAGAGGCTCACAGACACAATTCAAAGTGCTGGTGGCTGGATGCGGAGAGCAGTTCCCAGTAGAAGAAGCTGGTTGGGGTGCACGCTGCCTCTGTCGTGCTTCTCCCCAAAACAGATGCTGAACGCGATTCTCACTGTTCGACTTTTTTCATAAGAGGGAAATCCTCTTCAGGTCTCTTCCTCTTACTGAAGCCGGGTAATAACGTAGATCTTTCAAGAAAGCCAAGTGTCTTAGTGTGAACGTTTAAAAAGTGGGGGATACTTGTACTTGAGCCTTGCTGAAGGAGGAGATGTGAAAGGTTCTCCCGGACACAAACCTCAGCAGATCCACCGGGAAAGGCACCTGCCTCAGCATGCGGAACACGGACTAATCCTACCCCCAGAAACCTTTTCCTTCCCCTTGATCAGGACAACCCACAACAGCTGGGAGTTACCCCAATTCCTCCTTTCTCCTGCTCCTAATATCTAACCCATCAGCAAATCCTGTGAGCGCCATCTTCAAAATGTACCCAAAATAGGTCTAACCACTCCTTCCAAGGCCACCTGTCTGGTCCACACTGGAGCCCATCTCTTGCCTGAGTTCCTGGAAAAGCAACATCATTGACCTCCCTTACCCATCCTCAACCCTCTGGCATCTGTTCTCAACACTGCAGCCAGGATGGCCCAGCGAAACAGGGTCCCATGGGGTCACAGCCCTGCAATGACTTTCTGTCACACTCTGTCACCACCCTGAGGTCATGTCCTAAGCTGTCTGCTGTGGCTGCAGGGCCTTCTTTCTGCTCCTGCGTACGTACACCTGCTATGCTCCTGCCCCGGGGCCTTTGCACATGCTTTCCCTTCAGTTTACAATGCTTTCGATGTGATCTCACTCACCTTCTTTAGATCTTTACTCAAGTATCACCCTCCTAGTGAAGTACCACCTGGCCCCTATGTGAAGAGCAAACACCACCCCCACCTCCCCTTCGGCACCCCCAGCCCTGTCTCCTGCTTTATATTTCCACAGCACTTATGGAGTCTCTAGTCCATCTCGGCAGGGAAGAAACTGAGGCATAAACTGACGGCTTCACCATTGACACCCCCCCCAATGTCGTGCTCCAAATCCCCGGGGGAAAAGGTTCCCCAGGACACTTCCACAGCTGGGATGCCCAGGACAAGGGGTCCACCCACCTCCTGCACCCTGAACACCATCAGGAAGGGGAGCCATATGAGGAATCCACCTGCACACGGAAACCTGAAACCAGACACCTTCCTCGATGACAGGTGAGCACACACGCTTCCTCCCCTTGCCTGAGGAGCTCATCTGAGAAAGCTGAGCAGAGACACTTCCCAGGGCCTAAATCTCCCTCTGGCCAAGGTTCTGGGAAACAGACATCTGATCCGACCACCCTGCCAGGCTCGCACCCGCTCAGTGAGTCCTAAAACCCAGAGACTTCTTTGCACTGTGGCTCAATCCTTGTCACCGAGAAGCAAACTCCAGCCTCAACACGTGCTCATCATTAGCTCTGGAATTCCCTGGGTTGTGTCTACACTGGCCCACACAGGGGTTCCATGCAGACCACTCCGCAAATCCCTAGGGTTGCAAGCCACTTTCAAGCTGCCCTTAGAAAGGCAGAAACTGGCCCAATTAGGCAGACCAGCCAAGTGACTCAATGTGCTGCAAACTCGGACAACATCCTCCCTGACCACCAATGCTTCTGAGTCCCAGCTTCCAACCTTCGCTCACTGGGCACCGAGCACCATGTCAGCCTGAAAACTGCTCTTTCCATTCACTGGCCTCCCAGTCCTTCCGATCAGAAACCAAGCTCAAGACACCACTCTATTTTCCCTTCAGAGAGAGAAGTCAACAGATTGAATAAAACACACCCTGTGCACAGCACACTTCTAACCACATAGAATTCCTTGGTCTTTCTCATTTGGGCAGCCCTACAAGACCCACACCAGTGAGAGACACCACAAGTTCAATCATCACGTATATATTTGACCTTGTGTTGTTCCTTTCAGTATTTTTATCTCAAAGTCAATGTCTCTATTGCTTTGTTAAAATAATAATGATGATGATGATGATGATAAATAATAATAATGATAATGATGATGATGACATGGTCACCTAAGGGTCTGGATCTCCACAGCCAGACAACATGGCTCTGGTCCAGATAAGGATGAAGACACAACCTCAGCCCATGAAGCAAACCCCACACCCTCAGGGATCCTGACACGCCTCAGGGGTGAAGAGTTCCTTTGCTACATGAAGTTGTCTGAGTCCAAAGGATACAGGCAACCCCCAGCATTCATTCTGTTTTCTTCATCAATTCCCCAGCTCAAGTCGCAAGTGACTCACCAGGTCAAGCTTCCAGAGCCCAGGATGGGCCTCCAGGTAAGCAGCACCCCCCACCGCCCCTGCCCCGGGAAGGCTGACAGGAGGCTCCATTTCCTTTGGGAGCACAATGTGGCACTCCCCGAGCTCCTAAAGAACCCACACTCCTTCTCCCTTTCTCCCTCTCACAAAGGCCACCAAACCCTGTGACAGCTCTGAGGCTGTTTTACTTTAACAAATAATTTCTAATATCAGAATGTGGTTCACGGAAGAGAAAAACATGAACACCCACAAAGGATTCCTTTACTATTTCAGAAGACTGTTTTCCCATTGTTTAATTAAACCAGGAATTAAAAATGCACAGATAGCTCCTTCCACTAGCAGGTCCGATTCACTTTACTGATAAAAAGAAGAGCAGGAAAGAAAAGAGTAACAGATGTTCTCAGGACCTGTCATGTCCATCACCTCAGGTTTGAAACTTTACACGCGTACAAGGAAAGAAGCACCACCAAACATCTCAGCCTGGCAGCTCTGACAGTCTGAATTGGAATGACAGGGACAGACGATGAGGCTGTGTGTGTTGGCTGAGGCTGGTGGCCCAGAAGGAGGTTCTCTGCCAGCTCTCCACCTGAGCCTCGGTGAGTGCTAAGGTTGAGTCTGTTTCCTCATTTGCCTCCCCCACCCACCACCACTATAAACAGTTAGATGAAGGAACAAATTATATGTTACAAACACACACAGAGTGAATCTCACCTTCCCTTTCTAATAAAAGAGATTTCCTAGGAAACAGATATTCCAAATACGTTCGTAAGCAATAAATGAACAGAGAAAATGTGACCCCCTGCAATCTTCTATTTGCAGGGAAATGAACTCTTGCACCAAATCCAGAATGCTGAGAGCTACTTAAGTATGACTCTGTGGCTCAACCAGAGAAGAGAGAAAAACCCAGAAGGTTTTGGGATAATGAGAGGTTTTACCTCCAGTCCTGACATAGATAGGACATTTCGCCAAATGTACCTGTGCTCTCTCTGAACGCTGGCGTCCTGTGACAAGCTGCCTGACTCAGATGCTGACGTTCAAAACCTCGGGTCTCGTGGGGCCAGAGCAGAGAAGTGTTGTCAGCTGGGGAGAAGGTGGCACCTCGGACCTAAAGCCTGCACACCTGCTGCGGTTTCTGGGAGAAGGGGAAACTCATACTTGTTTCTTAGTAGCCATTATCTTCATTCTAAAGTGGACCAATGACATTGCCTTTTGTGGAAAAGCGAAATTACTCTTCCAAAGAAACCCTCAACTCATCTGTTCCAAATTCAACTTGAGTGGGGTCTGGTTTACGTCCACCTCCAGGCCCCCACCTGGAGGACCTTCCTGCATGATCCTAACAGTACATTACCACCAATCCCTCTGACACGGGGTACAATTCTGAGTTGGTAAATGGCTTTGGGAGTTAGTACCGTCACGCCTTGCCTGGGAGAAGAGAGACTACCGCTCACCACTGCCCCTGGGAGAAACACGCTGCACTGTCACGGCTTCCTATTTTTTGGCTGAGGGCAGCTCACCACTGCCTGCAGTGGCAGCAGGAGGCACAGGCACGGCTTCCAGGGTCTCGCACAGCCGCTCACACTGCACCCAGGGGCGGTGAGCTGTACTTGCAGGCCTCCCAGTGTCTCACACTGAAGCTCACCACTGCCTGCAGTGACGGTCCTCCAGCGTATAGCTCTACACTGCCGCGTCTTCCATCGTCTCACCCTGCACGGCCTCCACGTCGGCGAGCTGCACTGGCACATCTAGCGCCTCTCGCCCTGCACTCACCCCTTCTTCCACTGGCACGTCTGCCCGCATCCCTCGCGCTGCAGGTCAAGGCTCAGTCCAGTGGCAGAAAACTGCATTGCCACATCTTCCAGTGTCTCCCACACTGCAGCTACCCGCTGCCACCAATGGTGGAGACATGGACTGGCATTGCTTCCAAACCCTATGTAGTTTATGCATTTAGAAAGATGATTCTGAAGGGCTGCAAAGGCTTTTCCACACTGCCAGTGAAGTCCATGGCATTAAAAAAAAAAAAAAAAGATTAAGAGCCTCTTCACTTTCTGCTGGCAGACATCAAATAAAAATGTGGTGTGAGGGTGACATGCCTCTCTAATTATTTTCAACCATAAATTTAACTTGGACCTAATTTATCTAGTCCATAACCTTTAACTCTATTAGAATCTACTTCAATAGAGACATAGATTAGGAAGACCATTATACAGAATTTTCTAAAATATTTGAGTCTGACAGACATCTATGAGGAGTGTGAGCCACTGTGCATCGTTGCGTGTGACTATACATACTACACACCCCATGTCCGTACTGTACACGTCATGAGCACTACAAGTTCCAGTGAATGTTATAACTGTCAATTCAACAGGGCAGCTAAAAATATTATCAATGCTATTTTCAGGCTGAACTGTGAAAGTCCTTTCAGTAAAGCCAAGGTGCTGGGGTCTGAAATGGAGCAAGAGCTCAAACGTTTGCTGGCAGTGCTCTGGGAAGAAGGCTAATGAGCCAATGTTAATGAATGGAGCAAAAAAAAAGCCCATCAACAAGTATTTGTAAAGAAGGAGTCAGGGGTTTATAAATAGGTATAAAAGTCCTGAATATGGTATCTGTGAAAAATAATAGCAACAATAACATAATTTCAGAGCTCAGACATCTCACAATTCCATCAACATCAAATCCTACTGCCAAAAGTCTAATGCTTTGCAAAATACAGAATGCGGAAGAATTACGCAAGCAGAGGGCAAGCTTTCATAGAGACCTAAACACAATTGGTGTGAAAATAAACTTTTCGTGGGGCTTTCCTTTGTTGTATTGTATTTGTACACAGCTATATTTATATAATCATATATTTATGATTATGTAATTGCATATTGAAAGAGGACCCATAAAAACAGGCAATGTATAAATACTATCAACCTTTAACTTCATTTTAATTAAATGGAGAAAAGATATGGATAATGTGAATGATAGAAACTTTTATTTTATATTGTCTGTTCCCAATATCCTATTGTGTTGACTTTACTAGTTACCCTAAAATTAGCCTGCAATTGGGGAAGAGAACATTGCTATGGATAGTCCAAATAATAGATTTTTAAGAACTAGATTAAAGTAACATTTGTATAATTCTTTACACTTTATGAACTACTTTAGCCTGTATTCTCTGAAGCTATTTAATAGTTGTCTGTTATGCATTGTGTAACTATTGATATCACTAAGAGAAGATTTAGAATTAGTTTCTTTAAAGTACATCACCAAATCGCAAAAATTTTTTTAATTCAATTTAGTTAACATAGAGTGTATTATTAGTTTCAGGGGTAGAATTTAGTGATTCCTCAGTTGCATACAACACCCAGTGCTCATCACATCAAGTGCCCTCCTTGATGCTCATCACCCAATTACTCCATCCCCCCACCTACCTCCCCTCTAGCAAACCTTCAGTTTGTTTCCTAGAACTAAGTGTCTTATGTTTTGCCTCCTTCTCGGTTTTACTATTTTATTTTATTTTATTTTATTTTATTTTATTTTATTTTATTTTATTTTATTTTATTTATTTTTCCTTCCCTTCCCCATGTTCATCTGTTTGGTTTCTTAAATTCCACATATGAGTAAA
>NW_023235669.1:0-1024 GCF_002007445.2 Ailuropoda melanoleuca | reverse complement strand
CGGGGAGGGGAGGCGGGGAGGGAGCTGAGCTGCTTTCCATCCACAGGCCAGCAGAAACCCCTTCAGACCCCCTCGGGAGTAGCAGCAGCTCCATTGCCTCAACTGTCTGTTTACTCTCGGGCTCATGCAACCATTCCTTTGGAGGGGTTAAACACCCCCCGCCCCCTGAATTATTTCAGGAGAAAAAGAACTTTGTTTGGGCAAGTTGGCAGGCTGGCTCTGCTTCTGAGCAGCCTGTCTTTTTAGTTGCCGGGCAGATACTGCCTGCCTGTCTGTTTGGCCGGGGGCCCTGGAGGGGAGAGGAGCCGTGAAACAGTCCCCCTTGGAGACGCCGTGCTCTGCCCAGAGGGAACCCCCCCACACACACACCAGTTCCGTTTGCACCTCGCCGTGAGAGCCGTGCCCTGTGCCAGACAAGGGGGGGGTGCCTCGTGCCCCTCAGGGGAGTTGTGGTCCAGAGGGTCTGGTGTATGGGGGTACACAGCTGGCTAAACTCAGAATCCCGAAGCGTGGGAGGCAGAAACAGCCAAAGAGGTCCTTCTGGTCCGTCCATCCTTTGCAGGTGTGAAAACTCAGACCAGGAGGGAAGACGCGTCTTCCCAGGACGTGGCCTTCGGGGCTAGCACGAGAACTGTCCCCAGGGCTCTGGCACGCCTTCGCCTGGCCCCCTCCCGCCTCACAGGCTCCAGGCCAAGGCCTAGAACTACCCTAGAAAGATGGGTTCCTTGGTTCCCGGGATGGGCAGCGTCACAGATTACCTGCCTTTGCTGCTGGACGTCCTCAGCGGATTCCAAAGCCGCCAGCCAGCCCGGAGTGCTGGATTTTCATGCGCAGGGACACCTATTTACCCGTGAGAACAACTCCTCCCCTTGCTTGGGAAATGCTGGCAGGGACACCCAAGTGTTCTGTTTTTAGACTGGAATGGTCAAATAAGCATTTCTGGTAACATGAATTTGTTAGATCTAGTGGAATAATCCAGTTACAGGAACAGCCCCTAACTTGTTTCTTCTTCTTTCTTTTTTTT
>NW_023235668.1:0-1024 GCF_002007445.2 Ailuropoda melanoleuca | reverse complement strand
CCATAACGCCGGGATCACACCCTGAGCCGAAGGCAGACGCTTAACCGCTGTGCCACCCAGGCGCCCCAGGTTTGCAAACTTCTACCAACAAGTATTATTATACAGAGGATATAAGACAAATTAAAAGCTTTAAATGCTAGATTTTCATCCATTTCTTAAATATAAGTCCTATGCCCTATAAAAGGCAATTATATCCAATGTCATAGTATAGTCTGAACCCCATACATTAAAAAATAAGAATTAAAAATGGTATTAACGGACACATTACAAAATCATTGAAGTAATAGTGTTTTTTTAACACAGTTTTCATGAAGCTATATTAGTTTGACATTCCTCTGTGCCTAGAATCTGTCTTCTCAATTCTATTTTGAGACTTTTGGCCATTTCTCTGATAGCAATGCCAATAGAGTTGCCAGTTGCCATTAATCTCAGTTCTGTGAAAGAATAAATCATTACTACAAGCAATTAAACAATAAATGCATTAAAGTAAGACCAATTAGAGCTAAGTCTAGACATTCACCATGTAGTTATGAGACAGGCTTGTCATAATCATTTCAACTTTAACTGCAAATGCCTTTAATAACTCTTTCCAACAGAAGCAAGACTGAAGATTCTGTTGTGGGAGTACCCGAATTCAGTAGAGTTTAAATTGAAATACACCATCAGGAATTTCAGTTGTATGTCTGCAAGGCTTTCCTGTACCATTAATTTGTATGCACAGAATTGGTCCTGAGCTTTGTTTGCCAACAATCTACCATACACAACCACTCTGAGATTTTTAACTGCACCCGCTCTTTTCCATATTTCCAGCCTCTAACATATCGCTTTGTAAAGATGAAGAGAGTTCACAGCCCATGACTATGTGATTTTTCTTTCCTTTAAGTAGCCAACATTATACAGAAGATTGATTTCAAAGTGTTTTAATAATTTGGGACTTTGTGGAAATAAAAATATCTGCAGTCTTCTTGAACTCAGTGGGTGATCCTTACAAATACATCAGTTATTATTTCCTGTCATTTTTTTT
>NW_023235667.1:0-1024 GCF_002007445.2 Ailuropoda melanoleuca | reverse complement strand
TGTGTGTGTGTGTGTGTGTGTGTGTGTGTGTGTGTGTGTGTGTATATACACATGCGTACCCCATCTTTGTCTGCTCCTCAATCCTATGGACGCTTGGGCCGCTCCCCTGTCTTGGCTTTTGTAAATAATGCTGCTGTAAACGTGGGGATGCACGTATCCCTTTGAGTTAGTGTTCTTGTCTTCTTTGGATAAATACGCAGTAGTGTGATTGCTGGAGCATAGGGTAGTTCTATTTTTACGTTTCCGAGGAACCTCCACACTGTTTTCCACTGTGGCCGCATTCCCAGTTCGTGTTCCCACCAACGGTACACCAGTGTTCCTTTTTCTCCATATCCTCGCCAAAACCTGTTGTGTCTTGTGTTACTGATTCTTAGCTGGGCTTTTCTTGACTCCTCTCGTCCATCCTCTTAGATTCACTGGGAACACAGACGACCCTCACGAGATCCCACCAGTGGGCTTGCAGATTTTTCTTTGAGTTTGAATCTTCGGACTCCCCCTGGCCTCTTGCTTGTCTGCACCGCGCCTGTCCCTTGGCACCCAAGTCCCGTCTCCCGAAGCCTCGTGGTTCAGTGGGCCAAGGATGGGGCCGGAGGGCAGTCAGGTCCCCCAGGGGTCCGGAACTTGTCAACCCATCCCGGAGCACGGGGGTCCTGCCACGTGTCACCAGGCTCCAAGGGCTTCCGGCTACCTCCCTCCGTGGAACCCCGGGCACCGATTTGTGTCCAGGGGTGGGCCTCTTTGGGAATGGGATGGGTTACAGAGGTGGGTCTCCCAGAAGGCCACTTGGCATCTCTTATGGAGCATGGTGTGTCCTTCCTACAACGCCTGTGTTCGCAGGTTCGCGTCGTGGGGGTCTTTCTGCCCCCTTGGCCGTTGGTGGCCAGGCTTCCCTGGCTTCAGTTCTGCACAGGGAGCTCTTCCATGAGACTTGCTCAGTTTTCGTCCGTCCAGGGCCCCTGTGAAGTTTTACCCTTGGGCAGGGGGTGGAGGTTAGGAGGCCTTTGGAGGCGGGGGGTGGGGTGGG
>NW_023235666.1:0-1024 GCF_002007445.2 Ailuropoda melanoleuca | reverse complement strand
TATATATATATATATATATATATACCACATCTTTATCTATTCACCTGTCAATGGACATCTGGGCTCTTTCCATAGTTTGGCTACTGTGGACATTGCTGCTATAAACATTGGGATGCAGGTGCCCCTGTAGATCACTACCTTTGTATCTTTGGGGGTAATACCCAGTAGTACAATTGCTGGGTCGTAGGGTAGCACTATTTTCAACTATTTGAGGAAACTCCACACTGTTTTCCAGAGTGGCTTCACCAACTTGCATTCCTACCAACAGTGTAGGAGGGTTCCCCTTTCTCTGCATCCTCACAAACATCTGTCATTTCCTGACTTGTTAATTTTAGCCATCCTGACTGGTGTGAGGTGGTAAAATAGATAATATTCTGAGCCATTAAAAAATCCTTCAGGTGTGCTTGGCTGGCTCAGTCAGTAAAACATGCGACTCTTAATCTCTGTATCATGAGTTCAAGCCCTATGTTGGGCACAGAGATAGAAATTACTTAAAAAATATATATATCCTTCAACAAATTTAAAAGAACCAAAATCATAAGATGTATATTCTCTGATCATAACAGAATTTAACTAAAAATCAGTAAGAGAAACAGATCTGTAAAATTTGAAAATTTGAAAATTTGAAAATTAAGCAACATACCTCTAAATAACCCAGGAGTCAAAGAGGGATCCACAAAGGAAACTAGAAAATATTGTTAATTGAATGAACAGAAAAACACAACATATTCAGATTTGTGGATGCAGCGCTTGAGAAAAGTGCATAGCATTTATATATCATTAAATTCATATATTAGGAAAGAACAAAGGTCTAAATACCATGATCTAAGCTTCCATCTTAAGAAACTAGGAAAAAAAGAAGAGCAAATTAACCCTATAACAAGTAGGGCGTAGAAAATAAAAAAAGAAAGGGAGAGGGAAAGGAAGAGAGAGAAAAGAAACCAAACGGAACCAAAAGCTAGTTCTTTGAAAAGATCACTAAAATTGATAAACCTCTAGCCAGACTAATCAAGCAAAAAAAAAA
>NW_023235665.1:1120-1316 GCF_002007445.2 Ailuropoda melanoleuca | reverse complement strand
ATCATATGATAATTGTCTTTCTCTGATTGACTTATTTCGCTTAGCATAATACCCTCTAGTTCCACCCACATGGTAGCAAATGGCAAGATTTCATTTTTTGATGGCTGCTTAATATTCCATTATATATACCACATGTTCTTTATCCATTCATCTGTTGATGGACATCTGGACTCTTTCCATAGTTTGGCTATTGTGG
>NW_023235665.1:0-987 GCF_002007445.2 Ailuropoda melanoleuca | reverse complement strand
ACTGTTTTCCAGAGTGGCTGCACCATCTTGCATTCCCACCAACAGTGTAGGAGGTTTCCCCTTTCTCCACATCCTCACCAACATCTGTCATTTCCTGACTTGTTAATTTTAGCCATTCTGACCGGTGTGAAGTGGTATTTCATTGTGGTTTTGATTTGTATTTCCCTAATGCCGAGTGTTGTAGGGCACTTTTTCATGTGTCTCTTGGCCATTTGGATGTCTTCTTTGCGGAAATATCTGTTCACGTCTTCTCATTTCTTGATTGGATTATTTGTTCCTCGGGTGTTGAGTTTGATAAGTTCTTTATAGATTTTGGATACTAGCCCTTTATCATATCAGATATTTGCAAATATCTTCTCCCATTCTGTCGATTGTCTTTTGGTTTTGTTGACTATTTCCTTTACTGTGCAAAAGCTTTTTATCTTGATGAAGTCCCAACCGTTCGTTTTGCTCTTGCTTCCCTTGCCTTTGGAGATGTGTCTAGGAAGAAGTTGCTGCAGCTGAGGTCGAAGAGTTTGCTGCTTGTGTTCTCCTCTAGGATTTTGAAGGATTCCTGTCTCACATTTAGGTCTTTCATCCATTTTGAGTTTATTTTTGTGTATGGGGTAAGGAAATGGCCTTCTGCATGTGGCTGTCCAATTTTCCCAACACCATTTGTTGAAGANCACCATTTGTTGAAGAGACTGTCTTTTTTCCATTGGATATTCTTTCCTGCTTTGTTGAAGATTAGTTGCCCATAGAGTTGAGGGTCCATTTCTGAGTTCCTTATTCTGTTCCATTGATCAATGTGTCTGTTTTTCTGCCAGTACCCTACTGTCCTGATGATTACAGCTTTTTAATAGAACTTGAAGTTTGGAATTGTGATGCCACCAGGTTTGTTTGCTTTTGTTTTTGTTTTTAATATTCCTCTGGCTACTTGGGGTCTTTTCTGGTTCCATACAATTTTTAGGATTATTTTTTCCATTTCTGTGAAAAAACTTGATGGTA
>NW_023235664.1:0-1024 GCF_002007445.2 Ailuropoda melanoleuca | reverse complement strand
TTTTTGTTTTTGATTCATAGAAATTCTCAAGAACATGGTAAAAATAAAGGGGAGATCCATAAGAAAAGCATTCTGGTCCCTTTATTGTGGTGACAGCTAGAAAGTTAAAGACGGTACCTAAATAAATTAGCTTTTTCAGATATTGCTAGAAATTTTGCTTCTAACAGTTATTTCTGACACACAGGCATTGATCTCAGCAGATTTGGAATATCCCTGTTGGTCAGAGAGAGGCAAGCTCCATCCATCACGATTACAGGAGGAATGCATTCTCTGTGGAAGCCTTTAAAGGGCTCCAACAAGTTCATGTCCTCCTATTGGTGGCAGAACAGGTTATATTTGTCTGGCGATTGAATGTGATCCCCCACCAAGTCTGAAGGTGCATGTAGCACACCCAACCGTCTGCACACAAAGAAAGATCAAGTCGGCTTGCCCCTCTCTTTGGAGCTTGGTGCTCACAGATCTCAGTAGAGTGTCACTCTCCTCTTTATAACAGCCACTCGTGTCCCAGGCCTGCTGGGTTTCCAGACTGCCTTCCTATTGTATGTGTACACAGACTGATTATAAGTTCACCACTTCTTCCCACCTTTTTGTGTGGGGTATTATCTATGACAGATGAGTGCAATAAAGTGAATCCATTTCCCCCCCTCTCGCAGGCAGCACAGTGAGTTCTAACCAACAAAGGCACATTGAGGTAAATCTTTAGCGATGTCACCACGTTGACTTTCATCATTCTCACCTTTCCTTTCGGTGATTTTTATCCCTGGAGTTGTAAAACATAGTTTCACATTGTGACCGTCCTCTAGTCCTCTGTGGAAGCAGTTACACTGACAAGAACATTCTCTTTTTCATAGACACTCCATCACGGCTCAGCCTTCATTGCCCCTCTCTCTCTCTCTCCCCACCCCCCCACAAATTCTATTTTCTAGATAAAAGCTCAGAGTTTCAAAGGATGAAAAATTTTCAAAAAAGTCAAGCTTTCACTTTAGAAAGATAATACAGCACTAGGAAACTACTGGGGAAAAAA
>NW_023235663.1:0-1024 GCF_002007445.2 Ailuropoda melanoleuca | reverse complement strand
GGGAGAGGAAGAAGCAGGCTCACAGCAGAGGAGCCTGATGTGGGGCTCGATCCCATAACGCCGGGATCACGACCCTGAGCCAAAGGCAGATGCTTAACTGCTGTGCCACCCAGGTGCCCCTACCCTGGAAGATTCTTAAAAAGATCTCTTAATAAATCCAATGTGGAATTTTTTTCTCCCAGCTTGGAGCAGATTATTGCTCACTTGATCGGATACCTGAAAAAGTAATTGATCATGTTTTGGGGCCATGTTGCTAGAAGTGTATATATCTTCAGACTCTAGAGTCACCTGCAACTTGGTAAGGTGATCACTTAAAGAGGCACAGTGACGCAGAGGCTGACCAAGGGCACATGTCCTCATCTACTTTATTTCCTTTCTCTAAGCCTACACAATTGAATCCTAGCAGGCTAAGTCTACTTTGGATATAATGACACCAGGATTTGTTACATTTTTTTAAAGATTTTATTTATTTATTTGACAGGGAGAGAGAATGAGAGAGCACAAGCTGGGGGAGTGTCAGAGGGAGAAGCAGGCTCCCCACTGAGCCAGGAGCCCAAAGCAGGACTCGGTCCCAGACCTGAGCCAAAGGCAGACGCTTAACCAACTGAGCCATCCAGGTGCCTCCATTTGTTACATTTCTTAAGTAATAGAGTCCTTTTATAGGCAATATCTATCTTCCTTTCTCCTCTACCAAAAAAAGTCTAACAGAAATTTTAGGGAACTCGGAGAGTGAGAAAGGAAGATTCTTTGCAAATCATACCACTTACATTAGTATTTCTGAAAGGATGGTTGGGACACTGCATTTTTAAAGTAAGCTTCCAACGTGATTCTTATGTATTCCTCGAGTTTAAAAGTCATCTATGTGTCCATCCCACCCTAATAGAGAGGAGAACAGCCGGTCATCCTAGCCAGTAGGTGAACAGTGCTCTTCTCATTTTGTATTTAAGAAAGAAGAGCTTCCGGGGAATATTATTGTGATGAATACTGGGACCCTTTCACACAAAGCAAAACGAAGTTCTTTCTC
>NW_023235662.1:0-1024 GCF_002007445.2 Ailuropoda melanoleuca | reverse complement strand
TCTCTACTTCCGGTGGCACCTGTTGCCAGCATCCGGAGCACGACAGGAACCGCTGTCATCACACCGTCGGCCCCAGGGCAAGGTTCAGGGACCTGTGCCTGCCCGGCGGGAGCCTGGGCATCACCTCACAGCGTGGCAAGAGCTCAGTTTCCCCTGATGAAAACAGGAATAGCGCATGGGAAGATCTTTATCTGTAAACCCTGTCCTCACCCTCTGACTAGTCTCCTCTCCTTTCCTTTAAAAGGTTGCTTCACGTTAAATTACGTTAAAAAAAAGATACATCAAGGATCCCAAACTTTGAATTGAGATCTATTTTAGCATTTTGTTCTCTCCCAAAATATTTTAAGGGAATTCATAAAAACGCATAGCCCTTAAATGGTCTATACCGATATTTCTAAGTGAGAAAAGATTTTTCTCTTGGAAGTTTGACTTCTCGTTCACCAGGCAGAGCAGCCGAAGGATATTCCCACACGATGCCCTGCTGATGCGGTTCATTCCACCATAGCCATGAACATTCAGATTCAGTTAGTAAGACCACGGTCCTTCCTCTGTTTGCTGGTTCTTGGAGATACTTGGCGTTTCTGAAAGCAGCCTCACTTGGAGCTTCCAGTTGGAAGAAAGCCAGATCTAAAAGGAATCTCCCATTTTTGTATGTGTGTGAGAGAGGAAAGAGAGAGATTCTGGATTATGTCTGGCAAGTTCTTGACCTGGACTGTGCTTTTTGATGACAGTTTTACAGGGGCACCCGACAGTTCGGAGGCTGAACAAGAGGAGAACTTCTGGTCCCAGGCGCTGGAGGATTTGGAAACCTGTGGACAGTCGGGAATTCTGAGAGAACTTGAGGTAGCCTCGGTCCTGCTACTGACTTTTATTGTTTCTACATTCATTTTTTTTTTTTTGGTCCTTTTGAGTTTGCATTTATCACATCAGTTCATTTAAAAGCTTTAACCCCTTTCCACAGGAGAAAGCTGACAGGCGTGTGTCTTTGAGAAACATGACTCTCTTGGTAGCTACCCTTTATGTT
>NW_023235661.1:0-1024 GCF_002007445.2 Ailuropoda melanoleuca | reverse complement strand
GCTGTTCGCAGGAATAGTGGGCTTAGATAGAAGTGCGACCAAGGCCTCAGGGTGTTAGAGGTCTGAGGATGGGAATCTGGTGTAAATCATTAATGTCTACACTCTCAAGAGTGAACTGGGAGAGGAACTGGCAGACCGCCCTGGATTAGAATCTCCCGAGAGACCAAGAACAGTACAGTCTGTCCCCAAATCCTCCTACCTAATAAGACGTGTGAGTGTAACCTCCTGAACCCATTTCTAATCTCTCCTGCAGTCAGCCAGCTCCCTCTGGCTTTGGAGAGGGGCACAAGACACAGGGGCATCAAGCCGCGTGGCCCTCAGGCTGTGCAGGACCCTGTGGCAGGCCTGAGAGAGAGAGAGAGAGAGAGAGAGAGAGAGAGAGGGAGAGAGGCGCTCAGGAGAAGCCTCTGAACGTTGCCGGCTCCCACGCAGGCCAGAGCAGGGCCAAGCCGGCAGCTGCATCATGGCACACACCCACTGGCTCTGCCCCAGGACCCGCTGGCAGAAGCCCACTGGGGCTTCATGTTCTCTAACCAGAATCCCCAGGGAGCATGTCTGTTTCTGCTGTCAGCAGTCCTGAATTTGGGCTTGGGATTAAATTAAGAACTCACTCCAGTGAAAACCTGGGTAACCTATAAAGTCAACATGACTTTTTGATGGGCACGGAGACCTGACGCTTTAGTCCCAGGGCTGGGATGAGAATTCCAGTCAGCTCTGTGGTGGATTGGTGTAAGAAGCCTGAACAAATCAGGCTTCCAGCTGTGAGCTCCTGGCCAGCTCTACCCACCCCTCCAGGGCTTTGTAAGGCTTAGCTGCCACAGAGGATGAGGAAATAATATTGAAAACCTACACAACCCATTCTTGTGTTAGCTATTACTTCAGTTGTGCTGACGGACCCAATCATCGCAGGCCAGTCCCATGTTTTCCCAGCCCCCTATTGTGTTTTCCCAACAAAGTAGTAAAAAGCACTTTCTCGGCCAAGCAACTTTTTTTTTTTTTTTTTTTTTTTTTTTTTTTTTTTTTT
>NW_023235660.1:0-1023 GCF_002007445.2 Ailuropoda melanoleuca | reverse complement strand
GGGACAGCAGAGCTAAGCTGAAGTGAGCACAGGGACTGGAAAGAGGCAGCAGGAGCCTGGGGGAGAAGGAAAACCTACAGAAAGGAGGGTATCCCCCAAAGGGACTAAGGGCCAGTGAGGGGGGAAACGGAAAGGGAAGGGCTGAGGGGCCGACGGCGTCCCACCCCAGGACCCTTCCAGCACCTGTGTGCAGGCCACACCAGGGCTCACAGGCCTCCCTGAGGTCCCTGAGTCCTCTCAGCATCCTGGGAACTCTGTGGTGGGAGAGGAGACAGGCAGCTTCCC
Organism: Ailuropoda melanoleuca; assembly: GCF_002007445.2. Classification (NCBI taxonomy): domain Eukaryota; kingdom Metazoa; phylum Chordata; class Mammalia; order Carnivora; family Ursidae; genus Ailuropoda; species Ailuropoda melanoleuca. Next base: position 738 of record NW_023235660.1, on the reverse strand, counting down.
TGCAGGGAGCAGAAGACCCCCCACCACCACACATGCCCCCTGTCTGTCTCCTTGCCCTAGGGCTACACTGAAATTGTCCCCAGTGTCACCTACCACAGTACCCTGCCCCCACACTCACCACAGGCCAGAATCCTCCCTCTGGGGACTAGCTGGCACTCCTCACCAGCCCGGCCGGGCCACTGACCCCCAGGAGCCCCCCTGTGCCCAGTGCCAGCTCCGGGCCATCTGCGGGGATGACCAGCGCTGGGGTTCAGGCTACAAAATCATCAGGCAGGGGGCTCTGTGCTCAAGTCAGGGACATAGGCGTTCTGGGCACATTCAGAACCAGGGCTCTGGGAAATGGACCATGGGACCCAGCAGCCCCCGTGTGCTTCCAGCTTCCCCAGAATGTTCTCCAAGAATGTGGGCCACACTTCCACATGACGAGATTCTCGCCCACGGGGAAGGCAAGGCTGGTTTTGTCCTTCACTGTGTTCCCCAGGCATTCAACAGCACGCAGGAGCCCTGACTCGGGGTCCCACGCCGGGGGGAACCTGGGAGGCAAGGATGGGCCAGGCACTGTCCTGTCCTCAAGGAGATCTCAGTCTGGAGCAGACAGGGGAGGACCCAGTAACCACACCTCTCCATCCCCCAGAGCCCCCCTCTACCCGCCCATGGACCCCAAAGTCTGGCCTTGGCCCCGCCAGCCGAGGGGACAACTCAGGACCGGGCTTCCATCTTTGTTGTCCCCACCCACTG